>NC_088867.1:15181350-15354303 GCF_032884065.1 Artemia franciscana | reverse complement strand
AAGCAGCCATTACTCTTATAAAAATGAGAAAAATATCTGGGCATAAATCATTACGACATTGATATACAAAAATTGCAGCTTGATAATCCATGAGCTGTCCAACATTCATCACTCTTAAATTTCTATAGCACGTCTGTGTATCATTAAAAACTTTCACATATTCTACAATTATTCTAACCACTTTATTTTGTAAAATTTAGGTACATTTGTAATTAGAGTAGAGATTACTAGTCCATAAAACACAACAATATAAAATATAAGGACTAACTATTGCATGATATAAAAGAAGTAAAATTTTATTTATAAGAAAATTTTTCAAACAACGCATAACTTTAAATCCTCCAGCCTCTTTAGTAGCAACTAAATCGCTGTGCCGTTTGCAAGATTAATTACAATCAACAACAAAAAAAACAAAGTATATCACACAATTTACCTGAGTCAATGGCTCTCCACTCAATAAAATTTTTCCACGGCTTTACTGTATAATCAGGAGCAAGTCTGCAACGGGACAGCAAGAGGTCCCTTCGACCTCCAGTATGAATAGAGGCTTTGTGCAATCCTGGGCTCATCTTGATCGAAACATGGTTTTCAGCATCTGGCGATATACAGTCGAAATACAGCACAGATGGCCCCTAGCCTATTACCTCCGACTCATTTTACATTCATGCCTACAAATATCATGCTACTACGGGGAGGCAGCCCATAGTAGATAAATTATGAGTAAAAATAAAATTTTAAGAAAAGATAAAATTTTCTTGAATTTTTTTATTTTCAATATAACGGTATTCTGAGGCAACTAATCGATTTTTCACATTGGTGTTATAAGCAGTGCGACCTTATAACCCAAATTAAATATAAAAAAAAAGTTTTTTTTCAACTGAAACCCAAATCAAATAAAAAAAAGTTTTTTCTCAACAGAAAGTAAGGAGTAACATTAAAAATTAAAACAAATTAGACAAAATAATTATGTATATGAGGGGGTTTGCCCCTCGTCAATACCCCGCTCTTTACACCAAAGTTCTAACTTTATTCAAATTCTTGAACAATGACTCCTGAATTACAAAAGTTGTTTATTTAGAATAAATAGCTCTTTTAAAAGTACTAAAAATACTTTTTATTTGTTATTTATATTTATTATTTGTTTGGTAACAATTTTTTCAAAAATCAAATATCCATGAAATAACGAAAAAAATATGAAATTAATGCATAATGAATTCATTAAATTCATGGAATTAATGAACAATGAATTAATAAGCATATATTAAAAAGATTGAATAATTGCTGGAGTAAATTGTTGGGAGAATTAACTGCACAATATTCAAAACCTGATTATACAGTAAAGCCGTATTGGCAGCTTTATAGGCTGTAAACATTGATAAGAAATGTCTGACTGCTATTATTTGCTGCAATTGTAAAATTGTTCTGTTGGCTTTCGAAAAAATCTTTTAAAAATACGCCATCCTATAAATAAAAAGTTGAAATAGGGATGTATCCTATTAGTTGACAGAGATAAATTTCACCAAAAAAATAATAGATATTTTGGTCACATATGCAGTCACCATCATCAGTAGCGTCAACATTACTACTGATGACGGTTACTGCATATTCAACATTTTTTGTTAAATTTATCACTATCTATTAAAAGAATTTATCCCTATTTAAGCTTTTAATTTACCGTCATGGAAAGGCAGTATGACCTTCAAAATTATATGAACTAGCCTAGTTGGCTATCCTGAATTTTCAGTTCCAAGCTTTTTATAGCCCAATTAATACCTTTCTGAATGCTGTCAGCGAAACATTTTTGTTAGATAAAACTGTGTTTCTAGCAATTTATCAGAAAATTATCAGCACGTGCTGTTAACCTAACAAACGGTATAACAATTAAAGAAATATCATGTATAATTCTTAAGAATAAATTTTCAATCGTTTAAGTAGAAATATATTTTACTACGAAAAAGTTTCTGGTTTAGTTTTTTGGTTTGCAACGAAATTTAAATTTTTATTCGTTGCATAAAATGGTATTTATTATGGAAGTGGGAGCATACTAAATTTAAGCAATTGTGTAGAAAGTGTCGGGGCTTTTTGTGTATCTGGATTGGCCTCAGTTGGGCTCTCATTGGCACAAATTGGCCTACACAAAGACAAAATTGAACAAACGGTTTTTAGAAGAAGGAATATTTAATAAAAAAGAAATGTATTGACCGAAAAAGCATGCTGTCCTAGCAAATCCCAAATTGATCAAAATATTTTTCATGTGCTCCATGTTAAAATTGCTATCCTCGTTGTTTGGTAATTAAGGATACTTTTCATATCCTTTCCTAACTTAAAAGCACTTGCTTCTTCTTCTAGCTCCTACTACAACAACACCAACTACAACAACAACTCCAACGACGACTACACCAACCACCACCACACCGGCAACTACAACAACACCGACTACAACACCAACCACGACAACAACACCGACTACGACAACAGTGGCAACAACTACCACGACAAGTAAGTTTAGAAGAATTATTTCCAATCCGCTTTTTTCCGGTGGTAATAAATGATAAAATTTCAAGATTAGTGAAATGGGTTTAGATTCCTTAGATCCCTTAGAATAAGAGTTTTAATTAAGCCTTGTTTTATTATTAACTCAACTCTTTTTCCTTCAAGTTAAACTGATAAAGAGATAAATAGAGCTCAGAACGAAGCTGGAAAAGAGCTTTTTCTTCCAATTAAAAAATGATTCGATTTGCTTTTAATGCTGGTTAAAACTATTTTAATTTCAAATGTTTCATTTAAAAAAAAAATAAAAACTGTCCAAATTAAAAAGCTTCTTGAGAGTCATGAATGCACGAATGCAGTATATTTCGAACAAAATTCATTGATAAAACACGAAACAAAAACAATAAAAAAAGCACTTGCAAATGGGAGTGAGAACCTAACAATCCAAAATACTTTTTTTTCTATAAATTTACAATCGTTGGAGTCAAGAATTATTCCAGGGAAAGTTATTAAATTTGTCATTAACGTTCTAAAATTAAACGATGATCAGTACTTCCAGGCTCTTCTTTTGTAAATATTGTCCAAGGAGTAAAACGAAATATGAGTGTCAGAAAAAAGAAATTCCTTATACATATACTCAATCCCCCCTCCCCAAAAAAGAGAGGTGTATATTGGAGGGATAAAGTAAGCTGTACAAGCTAAAATAGCAACTACCGAACTTAAATAGATTAGAATACATTTCAAGCAAGTGTAAAACAAAAAACAAGGGTTTTCTTCTGAAAGTAAGGAGCAACAATAAAAATTAAAATGAATAGAAACTTTTCCGTATCTGAGGGGGAATGCCCCCTCCTTAAAACTCTTTTCTTCGCGGTAAAGTTTCTAGTACTCTTAAAAAAGTTTCTGACTCCTATTAAACGGCCCTTGCGTTCCAGGAGTCGTTCTTAAAGAATTTGGACAAAAGGTCGAACTATAGCATAAACATCGGAGTATTGAAGAGGGGGTAGAATAATTCTTTTATCATTTTCAGTATAAAAAAAAAACTTGTAAATAATGACGAAGACCACACCGCCTTTCAATAATACAAATACAGATGAGAGAATAATGAGGACCTTTTTCCCAAGACAGTGAGTGAACAAAACCTATTTGAATATTCCAGCCCTATGTCTAAGGGAA
This sequence comes from Artemia franciscana, assembly GCF_032884065.1. Classification (NCBI taxonomy): domain Eukaryota; kingdom Metazoa; phylum Arthropoda; class Branchiopoda; order Anostraca; family Artemiidae; genus Artemia; species Artemia franciscana. The sequence continues at coordinate 15,350,640 of NC_088867.1, read as the reverse complement.
ATAAAAAAACATATAACACAAAAAACCCTTACAATAAAAGGGTTTTACAATAAAAGGGAATACAGAAGAGATAATAATGAGGACTTTTTTCCCAAGACCCTAAATGAACAAAACTTATTTGAATATCTTGGCCCTATATCTAAGGGCCGTCTTCAGCAAAGAAAATAACAAAACATATAGCACAAAAAACCCTTACAATAAAAGTTCTTGGTTAAAAATCCGTTTTTAAAATAGCCTTGGCATCATTACTTCTCAACGAAAAGTTAAGCCAAGACTGTGTGATAAAAGCCAACATTTTACAAGCTAAAAAGGTTCATTCATTTCATTAACTGTATTTATTACGCTCTTTACGCTAAAGTTTTTTACTATTTTAAAAAGTAGAGTTAAGAGAAAGAGTCAAACTTTAGCGTAAAGAGCGGGGCGTTGATGAAGAAGCAGCCCCTTTCATATACGAAGTAATTTCTGTTCGTTTTAAGTTTTAATACCGCTCCTTACTATCCGTTAAAAAAACTTGTTTTTTCTTACTTAATCAAATAAAAGGAATGTCTCAAATTTTCTAATGGATGCAACTTGGGAAAACACAACATGCGTGTCATGGGGGGGGGGTAGCTTCACTCTGACCACTTTGAATATTAAAAAGGGCACTTGAACTTCTGGTTACCAATCCAGTGAGTCCCCTCCAAACTTTATGCAACCACCCTTTCTATAAAAACCTTATATGCCCCCAGGACATAGCTTACAACACTTAACCTGAGATCTGTGAGGGGGGGGATGTTATCCTTAAAGATATTATTTATGGAACCTCAAATAAGATTAACTAAATTTCTATCTCCAAGTTTTGATTGGAGGCGTTTGGGGAAATGATGGGCGTGGGGTATGTGTTGGTTGCTCTCAATTCACTTATGCCTCTTAGAAAGGTCACTACAACTTTCAATCTCAAAGCAAATGAGCCCTTCTGCAGTTTATAAGACCACCGATTCCATAAGAACCTTATATATCCTTAAGGCATAACTTACAACGGTATCCCAAGTCCACTGGGGGGTTACGTTAACCCTAGAAGCACAATTTTATGTTTTTGGGACTATTTTGAACACATTCACTATCTCATAATTTCAATCAGATGTGTTTATTGAAAAGAAAGGTTGACGGGGGGGCTGGGGGAGTGAAACAATGGTTCAAATGCAGTGCATAACCATTTTCCAATGTTTGAGGCGGGTGATTTTGTACTAGCTACAATCTACAATAGGTCTTAGAGGGATGCCTTGTTTGTTCGATTTTGGTGATCAAAAAAAATTTGAGCAAAAAACACCACGAAGGAGAAATTTATTGTACAACTGAGCAATGATTTTGCCATTTTCTTTCAGAGTTTTTAATTTTTTTATAACTTTTTGAGCAAATTGATGAGTCCGGTCGTGGGTTGATTTAACATAAGTGTTTGTATCACTTAAATCTGACTGAATTTTACTATCTTAATCGGTTTTATTCATAATTACTAAGGAGTTGCTTTTATCGGATTTAGTGATTTTTATTGAGGAATCATTACGGAGTTTGTTCAAAAATTTTGTGTTATATGATTTTTCCATTGCGTTTTTGGGAGAATTAGGAAGCTTTAATGAAGTATTGTAAAGAGTGTTAATCAAACAAAATCTAACTGTATCTGGGTTTGAAACAAGGGCACTACATTTGTGGAGAGAGGATTCTAAAGATGCTACCAAGTCTGCAACTGGATCCTGTTTCGGTAAAAACGAGAATTTTGGCCCTTGTTCTAGGATCTTTTCTTCAACATAGCTAAGTTTTTTAGATGAAATATTTACAGTCGCAGGTCCATGACTTATCTTAGGATTATAAACTGGGTTGACCATTTGAGACTCATATTTCTACCTTGCAAACTTATTAGTGAGTCTCTCTTTTGACATGCGGAAATCATGGTGAAATAGATTCCTTTCCATCCTTACAATCTGAAAAAAATCATTAGTTGACAAATTCTGGGACAGAAAATTTCTGAGGGATTTTCGTTCCGAGGAAATTACGTGTCTTCTGTGTTTTTTGTCCTTAATTGAATAAAAAAGTTTTTTTTTAAATGAAAGTAAGGAGCAACATTAAAACTTAAAACGAACAGAAATTACTCCGTATATGAAAGGTGCTTTTCCTCCTCAACGCCTCGCTCTTTACGCTAAAATTTGACTCTTTCTCTTAACTCTATTTTTAAAACAGTAAAAAACTTTAGCGTAAAGAGCGGGGCGTTGAGGAGGAGAAGCCCCTTTCATATACGGAGTAATTTCTGTTCGTTTTAAGTTTTAATGTTGCTCCTTACTTTCATTAAAAAAATTTTTTTACTTAATTTCTGTACGTTTTTGAATTAATGCATTTTTTGATCCTGGCTCTCCGCGCATAAATAATTAAAACGGAATTTGCATATTAATTAATTGCAATTAATCGGAAGATTTTGAGAAAAGGAGCGAGGGGGGAGGCCTAGTTGCCCTCCAATTTTTGGATTACTTAAAAAAGCAACTAGAACTTTTAATTTTTTACAAACGTTTTCATTGGTAAAAAATATACATAACTTACGAATTAACTTACGTAACGAACTTCTATATTCGTATGTTTTTATTGCGTTTTTGAGGGGGTTCAACCGTCGTCGATACCTCGCTCTTTACACTAAAGCTGAAATTTTATCTCAATTCCTTAAGAATGACCTCTGAATCACAAAGGCCGTAGAATAAATAGTTGAAATTACTAAAAATACTTTAGCGTAAAGGGTGAGGTATAACGAAGAGGTAAACCCCTTATATGCGTAATGATTCTTTTTCGTTTTAAGTTTTAATGCTGCTCCTTACTTTCAGTAGAAAAAACTTCATATTTTTTTCCTTGTTTTTTTCAAATAATGCTAGAAAATCCTGCACCCCCTTCATTGAAATTCTCTTCCCCCATGAGAAGTTTCTCCATGAAAATATCCTCCCACGTAACCCCCCCCCCCTCAACTCTCCCCCCTAAGCCAAAAAAATCCCCCTGAAAACATCTGTACACTTCCCAGTAATCATTATTATATGTAAACACAGGTCAAAGTTTGTAACTTGCAGCCCCTCCCACGGGGAACTGTTGGGGAGTAAGTTGTCCCAAAAGACATAGTTATTAGGTTTTTCGACTATGGTGAATAAAATGGCTGTCTCAGAATTTTGATCCGGTGAATTTTGGGAAAAAATGAGAAGGGAAGGGGGCCTAGGTCCCCTCCAATTTTTTTGGTCACTTAAAAAGGGCACTAGAACTTTTAATTTCCGTTAGAATGGGCCCTTTCGCGACATTCTAGGGCGACTCAGTCGATACGATCATCCCTGGGAAAAAAAAAAACAAGAAAAAAACAAAAAAAAAAAACAAATAAACACGCATCTGTGATCTGCCTTCTGGCAAAAAATGCGAAATTCCACATTTTTGTAGATAGGAGCTTGAAACTTCAACAATCAGATGTAACTATTGTAGTAAGGTCGCTCCTTACTGCAGTTCGTTACCACGAACGGTTTGAAATAGTCCAAAGACAATAAAACATGGCTTTTGGAGTTGGATTCTTCGCGGTATCGAATCAGTAATCCTAGAACTTCCAGAGAAGCACATTTTGCCCTTTTTCCTCCCAAATCGTCCAATTTGAATCAACATTTTGAGATAGCCATTTTGTTAATCGTAGCTGAAAGGTCCAAATTATGTTTTTGGGAGTGATATGACCCCCCACAGTCCCTGGCGGAATGGCTACGAAGTTTACCCATTGTTTACATATAGTATTTGTTACTGGGGAGTATAAAGACATCTTTGTGGGGGGATTATATGGAGATATATTTTATACGATTAGGTTTTTCATAGGGAGGAAAGTTTGCAAAGGTGAACTTTCGAAAAGAAATTTTCCATGAGGTAACTTGCGAGACTTCACATATGAAATTTGATTTCTTTGTCTTATATTCTCGTTGTTGACCCTATTTAATGTTTGGGAATTTTTTAATCTTGGGGATTTTCTAATCTTGGGGAACTGTCTGGGTGAAAATTTCAGCGAAGTTGGATTTTTGTGGGAGGATTTTTACGTGGAGGAGGATTTTGCTTGGTAGATATTTTCCATAAGGGAATTATAACCGGAAGAAATTCTCCATGGGTAAATTTTCCGCGGGAGAAACTTACTATTAGGAAGAGGGAGGATTTCCGGGAAAAATTTCCAAATAGAGGGGATTCCACGATGACCTCAAGATCTATTTGGAATTCAATAAAGCAGATTTTTCCAAATGAAAGTATACTACGAAGCATTTTTCAGGTTGAATCCTCAGCAAGAAATTTTCTGGGGGGAATTTGCAGCAAGGATGGAATTGACCGGGGGCAATTTCCTTGGGAAAGAATTTTATGCGCGAGGAGCTTTCCGTGTAGGATTATTTTTTGGTGGGAGTGGGGGCGGGGGGTGATTTACTGGGATTATTTGAAAAATGATCAAATATTAATTTTTTTAAACAATTTTTTTTAACAAATACAGAAGAGAGAATAATGATGACTTTTTTCCAAGTCAATTAATGAACAAACCCTATTTGAATATGTTGGCCCTATATCTAAGGGCCGTCTTCAGCAAAGAAAATAATAAAAATATAACACACAAAACACTTGCAATAAAAGTTCTTGGTTAAAATCCAAACAGCCATTCCTTCAATAAAAACCTTAAATGCCGCCACGGTACAACTTACAACCGTCGCCCCCACACTCTGGTCGTTTGTATCAAACAGTTTGTGGTAACGAACTGTAGTAAGGAGCGATCCGGCTCAATAGTAAACGTAACCTTAAAAAATGGGGTAATATGCTAATAGATACATCAAAACAATCAGATTTTTATGCTGATTTAAAATATATAAGTTTCATCAAATTTAATCTTACTTGTCAGGAGTTACGAGCCTGAGAAAATTTGCCTTATTTTGGAAAATAGGGCAAATTACCCACTAAAAGTCATAGAATCTTAACGAAAACCACACCATCGCATTCAGCGTATCAGAGAATCGTGATGTACAATTTTCAAGCTCCTATGTTCAAAAATGTGGAATTTCATATTTTTTTTGCCAGAAGACCGATCACGGGTGCGTGTTTTTTTTTCTTTTCCCCAGAGGTGATCATATCGACCCAGTGGTCATAGAATATTAAGAGAGGGCTCTTTCTAACGGAAATTAAACGTTCTAGTGCCCTTTTTCAGTGACCAAAAATACTGGAGGGCACCTAGACCCCCTCCCACGCTCATTTTTTCCCAAAGTCAACAAGTCAAAATTCTGAGATAGCCATTTTGTTCAGCATAGTCGAGAACCTAACAGCTATGTATTTGGGGACGGCTTACTCCCTCACAGTCCCCGGGGAATGGGCTACAAGTTACAAACTTTGACCAGTGTTTACATATAGTAATGGTTATTGGGAAGTGTACAGACATTTTCAGGGGAATTGTTTTCTTGGATAGGGAGGGAGTTGAGGGGAATGGGTTACATGGGCGGATCTTTCCATGGAGAAACTTTCCATGGGAGGAAAGAATTTCCATGAAAGGGGCGCAGGATTTTCCAATATTTTTTAAAACAAAAAACAATGAAAAGATAAATATGAAAAAGTTTTTTTCAACTGAAAGTTTGGAGCAGCATTAAAACAAAACGAACGGAAATTACCCCTCATATGAGGGGTCCATCTCCTCCTAAATACCTGCTCTTTACGCTAAAGTATATTTGGTAATTTCAACTATTTCTTCTACGGCCTTTGTGATTCAGGGGTCATTCTTAAAAAATTGGGACAAAATTTAAGCTTTAGGTAAAGAGCTAGGTATTAAAGAGGAGGCAAACCCCCTCAAATGCGTAATAAAATTATACGAATATAGAAGTTCGTTACAACAGTTAATTTGGAAGTTAAGTATATTTTTTATTAATATAAAGGTTCGAAAGAAATTAAAATTTCTAGTTGCCTTTTTAAGTAGCCAAAATTGAAGGGCAATTATGCATCCTGCCCCACTTCTTTTTGCTCAAAATCGTCCGATCAAACCTAAGAAAAAGCCATTTAGCCAAAAAAAATATGCGAATTTCGTTCTAAGTATTCATTTGCGGTGAGCCAAAATCAAAACACGCATTAATTGAAAAACGTTCAGAAATTAAATAAAAAAACAAGTTTTTTTTAACTGAAAGTAAGGAGACATTAAAACTTAAAACGAACAGAAATTGCTCCATATATGAAAGGGGCTGTTCCCTCCACAACGCCCCGCTCTTTATGCAAAAGTTTTTTACTGTTTTAAAAAGTTAATTTGAGAGAAAAAGTCACATTTTAGCGCAAAGAGCGGGGCTTTGAGGAGGGAACAGCCTTTTTCATATACCGAACAATTTCTGTTCGTTTTGAAGTTTAATGTCACTCCTTACTTTCAGTTAAAAAAAACTTGTTTTTTTTTATTTAATCAACCTAAAAAGCCTTGTTATATGATCTTTGAACTATTTTGAATAATATGACTGTCTCAAAATTCCATTAGACGTATTTCGGGAAAACATGACGTGTGTTTTGTGTAGGAGGAGGGGGCTAGCTGCCCTCTGATCCCTTTTTCTCTTTAAAGCCGGACTATAAATTCTAATTACCAGTTCAATGAGGCCCCTTTGATGTATATACGACCACCTTTTCTATAAAAACCTTAGCTGCCCCCATGGCATAACTTAAAAACCTTGCCCTGTTGTGGGAGCGGAGGTGTATCACTCAAAGACATAAATCCGGACCCTTAAACTACGATAAATAAAATTGCTATCTCCAAATTTTATTGGATATCTTTGGGGAAATAATGGGCTCTCGGGGATGGGTTACTCTCAAAACACTTTTTACTTTTACATAGGGAACTATAACTTCCAATTTTAAATCTCATGAGCATCACCTGAAGTTTACACAACCATTTATTACATAAAAACCTTATATGCTCCCAGGGCATGACTTAAAAACCTATCCCCACGGCACATGGGGTTGTGTCGACCTAGAGGCATTGTTACAGGTTCTTTGGAATATTATGAAAAAAAATTACTATTTCACAATTTCAATCAGATTTGTTTGGTGAATAGATGGGTAGTCGGGGAGGGGTTAGCTGCACCCATCACTTTTGAATCTTAAAAGGGAACTAGAAATTCGAATTTTCAACCAAGTGGACCTCCTCTATATTCTAAACAATCATCCCTTCCATAAAAGCCATAAATGCCCCCGGAGCATAACTTACAACCCTTGCCCCCGGCTTCGGAGGTTTCTTTCAACCCTAAATACCTCGTTATATGATATTTCGGACTATTTTGAATAAAACGGCTCTCTCATAATTTATATTAGATACATTCCGGGAAAATACGACATGTAGGCGGGGGGGGGGGGTGACAAGCTGAGATCTGATTACTTTGACTCTTAAAAGAGCACTAGATCTTCTGATTAGCAATCCAATGAGCCCTTCCGAAGTTTATATAACCATGCTTCCTGTAAAATCTTAGATCCCCCCAGGGCATAACTGACAACCCTTGCCCTGAGGGCCTTGGGGGAGGAGTTTTCATCCTCAAGATATAATTTTCGGACTTTTTAACTACGTTGAAAAAAATGGCTATCTCAAAATTTTATTTTAATGTGTTTCGGGAAATGATGGGCGTGGGAGGGGGTTGGCCGCCTTCTAATAACTTTTAATCATTAAAATGGTACTAGCCCTTTCAATTTCCGATCGAATCCACTCTTTTTGAAGTTTCTACGAAAACTCTTTCGGTACGAAGTGTCCTTGTCAAAAAAAAATAATACATTATGCTAACATCGTTCTTTACTTAGGCAGTGCTATTGCGCTGCCTATAATTCTGTAAACTTGAATTGGCTTTATTATAAATTTGTGTAATACTATCTACTTCTGTTTGACTAGTACACAGTACTTCCAATCTCAAAATTTTGGGATCTCCGATCTCTTTATTTCTCCAATAAAATATATTTCCAAGTTAGTTTTGCCTTTTCATTAAAAACGTGAAAACGCATTATGTAAGCCGTAAATTCTCATGAGTGGGATAGCAGGCCAATGTAACAAAGGCGTACAGATGTGCCAGGGGGCAAATTCCTGAGAATGTAGGTGAGGCGAAATACTTTTTTTTCAATTTTATTTTCAAGATACAAAAATAAACATTTTTTAAAATTAAGAAGGGAGAGTAATTTTTGTTTTCTTTCAATAAATATCCCAAAAATGTATTTTTCAAAATGTCCTTCCCCGCAAGCCCGATCCTTCCCGATTCAGTCGGTGCATCCGCAGGTGCCACAGAGCCTCTTGCATGTCCGAAGATGCCCCAATAGAATATTCAGTGTCAGCTTCATGCAAAGGAAACCAACACAGAACGAAATATTTCTGAACAAAAATTATGCTTTATTACTTAGCAACAAATTTGTTTAGATTTGAATACTTTGTATCTACGCTGTGTTTAATTTTTCATTTGTATTGTTTTATTTATGTAACTGTATTTGTGTTAATGTTTTATCTATCTCTTGGTCAGGGTTGAAGTTTTTGGCACTGAAGGGTGTCTTCGTTATCCTAACACTTTATTACAGTCGCTTTCTTCTCTTTCTAGCCCCGACTACAACGACACCAACAACGACAACAACACCAACGACGACTACACCAACTACCACCACACCGACAACGACAACAACACCGACTACAACAACAACACCAACCACGACTACTACGCCAACTACGACAACGACTCCAACTACGACAACCGCTGCAACTACAACTACCACAAGTAAGTTTTGGAAGAAGCTATATAAATTTAAGCTCATTTTGGCTATAGAGAAAAATAATAAAACTCTTTTAAGCTAAGTGAAAGAGAGTAATAAAAATTAAGTCCTTTGGAATAAGATAATTTAGGGCCAGTCTTGTTTTATTTTTTAATACGAGTAGAGTTTTCCATATAGATTAAAATATTGGCGGAAGAATCTAATAGAGCTCAAATTTAGGGGCAACAAGGGATATTCATCCTATATATACCTATGCACACACAAATACAGCAATGAGATTTTTTTCCAAAAGGATAGTCAGAGGGATTCTTTACAGTGATTATTATAGAGGTAGCAGTTGAAGTAGTAGTAGTAAATGTAGTAGTGGTAGCGGTTATTTGTAGTAGCATGCCCATATTACCATTTGTCAATTGATCTTCTCCTTTAAGCATTATCTGAAAGTTTCAACTTAATTCCCAAATCATTTCTTGAGATAGCCTCTATTGAATATGTGCAAGCATAAAGTGTATTTTTATTTAGTTCATACCGTCAATGTTTTAAATGTGGTGGTGTGGCAATAGTATTAGTAGCAGTAATACTCGTAGTAGTAGTATTAGTAGCAGTAGCATGCAAATATCATCTTTTTAGCCAATTCGTCATCTCCCTTATCATTTCCTGAAAATTTCAAATTAATATACTAAGTTATTTCTGAGATTAGCTTTTTGAAAACCCTTTAATATTTAGCGTGTTTTATTTGGTTAAACACTCCCTTCCACTTTCCCGAAAGACTCACCTGAATGACCTTTGTCTTCTTGGAAAGTAATAATAATCTTTACGGAAAGTCAGTAACACCTGCAATATTTTAACAATGAACAAATTGCCTTGATTAGACCCCTTACCTTGAGAGCTGTGGCAGTTTGACATCCCCAAAGTCGTAATTTCTGGGCCCTTAAAAACGCTGAAGAAAATAGCTGTCTTAAAAGTTTGATTGGATATCTGTTTTCGGAATTAACAGACACGTCAAGGGGGCTTCAAATTACTTTTGACTCTTAATAAGCCCACTATAGCAGTAGTCGGTCAAAAGGGGCTGTCACAGCCCTATCTCGGTGTACTAATGGAGCTGCTAACCCCTCGTATCATCTCAAATACTAATAGCGCAGCTATGGGTGTATATATGGAGCCAAAAGAAGCTACCAATCCCTCATGTCTGGTCTTGCCGTTGAGATTATTGTTTTCTGAAAACAATGCATTCGATTGGCGAGTATTTTGTCTTATCTGGAGATCATTTCGCAAGGTCTTGACATAACAGAAAGAAAGCTGGTCCAAGCAATTATCATTACTTGAAGTGAGCTTGAAGTAGGAAGATGTCAAATACAACAAATTTATACATGGATTCTAATATACAATTAGAAGAGATTTTTTGTGCTCTAATGGTATCGAAGACATTGGTTCTATTGATAGTCAACAAAACTTGTTTCAGTTCCAAAAATTATAAAGACTAGGGTCCCAACGATACTGGTTTTCCATTACCAGACTTGCACATCAGTTTCGATCCCCGTGTCTCCATTCAGGGCTCAATCCCCCTCTAAACATTTCCTCCCATCCCAACTGCCCCTCCCCCAATTTTTTTGAACTTGTGATTTTTTTTAGCTTTGAATTTTTTGTTTTACTTTAGAATTTTTTTGGAACTTAAAATTTTATTAACTTAGAAATCTGTTTTATTTCTTAACTTTGAAATCTTTGTTGATGGAACAGAATTTTTTTAACTTAAATATTTTTCAACTTTTTATTCATGTTTTAAACTGACATGTGATCTTTGGTGAAGAAGGTTTCCAGATTTTTTTTTCATGTGGCCACCAACGTAGTAGCCTACTCTGTGGTTGGTCATCGACAAGAATTGGTTTATTGTATGTTTTCGATCAATATTAACTGTGCATTTTAAGGATAAACAATTAAATCATATTTAAAAAGTGAATATAATATATTTCAAGAAGGTGTGTAAATATGATAATGTTATTGTAGAATTAAATGCTGATAAATATAGATATTTGAACTACGAGACAAGTTCTTGTAGTAACACTTCGTTAATTGTATGCATTCATTGTCATGACGGTGAGAGATTAAATTTCTTTAAAGTATCGAAAAACTTCAGCTCTTATGAAGGTTGAAATTGCAAGAATGAAATTTTCAGAGATGGTACTACTCAAAGAGAATACAAGCTTAAAAGTAATTGTTGATGAGGACGATAGTCGACCTCTTGCTCACTGCGCGGGTAACACGTTGCCTGTTGATAAATGTTATCGCTATCTTTCAGGTAATTAGCATCCAAGGGAAGGTAAAAAAAAGAAAAGCGTACTCTTCTACCAATATCATAAACCATATCTTGTCGTTGGGTCGGAACTGTTACCTGTGTAAAAATAATGCGGTAATAAACAGTCAAATAACTGGCGAAAATGGGCATTGGCAGATAGTATCATCAAGGAAATGAATAAAAATTTAACAAAAAGCAAAGCATCGGTGTACATTAATAATGTCATCAATAGTTTACAAACAGATATCATCATTGAACAGAATAATAGTAATGATTAAAAATTGAAGATCAAATATATGAAGAAAGTGTGTGCACATGATAGAATTAGTATTGCATTGAATGCTTAAAAAGACAAATATCTATACTACTAAACAAACGATAATGGTGACACCATCGGAAAAGGTATATGAGGATTGTCAGGTTGGGCTTAAACATAATTCATGTCCAAAAGTAATAGTTGACAACGAGGGTCAACTTCTTGTTCACAGCGTAAGATAAGATATGTATTTCAAAAATGTCACCCACAAACCCCGAAGGGCCGATTTTCAATTCGAAGTAATAAAACCCAACAAAAATCATAAGTAAAAAAAAAACAACTAAAAAACTGGCAAAAAGTGCCAAAAACTAAAATATCAGAATGGTAAATCATTCATTAGTCAAGAATATTAAGTGGCAAAATGTTAGTAAGCTAAAAAGGTAAAAACTAAAAAGGAGTGACATAGGACATACGTTACAAATATTTAAAAGAGAAAATTTAAAAAAGGGGAGACAAACGAATCAAACAAAATTAAAACTTCGGTATCGACAGTACCAACAAAAAAGAAAGAGAAACAGTAGTGGTTTATTTTATCAGTAATGAAGGGAAAAAATCCTTTCTTGCTTGGATATCAGTTCAAGTTTATTGTTTATCATTTTTTTTTGCTGCTGTTCAGATGTAATAAGTTATCGTCTTGCAGTACAATTTTAGTCCGTAAACTCGTATAGTCAAACAGTTCGTGGTAACGAACTGTAGTAAGGAGCGACCCGACTCAATAGTAACCTAAACTCTAAAAAAAGGAATTTTAATACCAATAGTTACATCAAAAACATCGCATTTTAATGCTGATTTTAAATATATAACTTTCCTCAAGACTAGTTTTACCTATCAAAAGTTACGAGCCTGAGAAAATTTGGCTCATCTTATAAAATAGGGGAAACCACCCCCTAAAATTTATACAATCTTGACGAAAATCACACCATCAGATTCAGCGTATCAGAGAACCTTATTGTAGAAGTTTCAAGCTCCTATCTAAAAAAATGTGGAATTTCGCATTTTTTGCCAGAAGACAAATCTTGGATGCGTGTTTATTTGGTTTTTTGTTTTTTTGTTCGTTTGTTTTTTTTTCCCAGGGGTGATCGTATCGACCCAGTGGTTCTAGAATGTTGCGAGAGGGCTCATTCTAACGGAAATTAAAAGTTCTAGTGCCCTTTTTAAGTGACCAAAAAAATCGGAGGACACCTAGGCCCCCTCCCACGCTCATGTTTTCCCTAAAGGTCACCGGATAAAAATTCTGAGACAGCCATTTTATCCACCATAGTCGAAAAACCTAATGACTATGTCTTTGGGGACGACTTACACCCCCGCAGTCCCAGTGGAAGGGGTTGCAAGTTATAAACTTTGACCTGTGTTTACATATAGTAATGGTTACTGGGAAGTGTACGGACGTTTTCAGGGAGCTTTTTTGGTTTGGGAGGGAGAGTCGATGTGGGGGGGGGGGTTACGTGGGAGGAATTTTCCATGGAAAAACTTGGGGAAGAGACTTTCAATGAAGGGGGCGCAGGATTTTTTAGCATTATTTAAAAAAACAATGAAAAAATAAATATGAGAAGTTTTTTCTACTGAAAGTGAGGAGATTATTGCGCATATGAGGGGTTTACCTCCTCGTAATACCTCGCTCTTTACGCTAAAGTATTTTTAGTAATTTCAACTATTTATACTACGGCCTTTGTGATTCAAGGGTCATTCTTAAGGAATTGGGACAGAATTTAAGCTTTAGTGTAAAGAGCGAGGTATCGACGAGGGGCGAACTCCCTCATATACGCAATAAAAACATACGAATATAGAAGCTCGTTACGTAAGTTAATTCGTAAATTACGTCTAATTTTTACAAATGAGAATGTTCGTAAAAAAATTGAAAGTTCTAGTTACCTTTTTAAGTAATCAAAATTGGAGGGTAACTAGGCTTCCTCCCTCTCTCTTTTTCTCAAAATCTTCCGATTAAAACTATGAGAAAGCCATTTAGTCAAAAAAAATTAATATACAAATTTCGTTTTAATTATTTATGTGCGGAGAGCCAAGATCAAAACATGCATTAATTAAAAAACGTCCAGAAATTAAATAAAAAAAACAAGTTTTTTTTTAATGAAAGTAAGGAGCGACATTAAAACTTAAAACGAACAGAAATTACTCCGTATATGAAAGGGGCTTTTCCTCCTCAACGCCCCGCTCTTTACGCTAAAGTTTTTTACTGTTTTAAGAAGTAGAGTTAAGAGAAAGAGTCAAACTTACTTCGAAATTTGCATTTTTTTTAGTAACAAACGTACTTCGTATATGAAAGGGGCTGCTTCCTCATCAACGTCCCGCTCTTTACACTAAAGTTTGACTCTTTCTCTTAACTCTATTTTTTAAAACAGCAAAAAACTTTAGCGTAAAGAGCAGGGCGTTGAGGAGGGAAAGCCCCTTTATATACGGAGTAATTTCTGTTCGTTTTAAGTTTTAATGTTGCTCTTTACTTTCATTAAAAAAAAACTTGTTATTTTTATCTAATTTACTTAAAGCGTTGACAACCCTGTAAACCATTTTTAATCAGAGAGGAGAAGGCTGGACATATTTCATAAATGATTTCTGATTGGGCGAGGAAAAGGATTTGCAAGAAAATGCCAGAAAAATATCACGTTATCCTAAATTTGGCCAATTTTTTTTACTTTTGAGTATATTTAGTCTTCTAAAGGGACAGAGCTATACCCTGTCTAGCTTAATTTGCCATCCATCTTGCACATTATCTTATCTGAAGAAAATGGATTGTATATTTATTTACTGTGTTTGAGCCAAAAATCCAGTTTAATGCCATCTATACATTTTCTGGATCCTCAGAATTTTGCATTAGGATTCTTATAAGAATCCCGAGGAATGTGGAAATGTCTAACTGACTTTAAACTGAATTTTTGGTAGCTCTTACTTTTGGTAGACTATTGTATTTTTCTTTATATCTAATCTTCTAAAATGAAGGTGTTGTACCCGGTAAAGCCTAATTTGTCTCGCACGCTATTTAACTGCCAAAAATCGGGGTATTTCTATACTTTGTAAAGCCAAAAAATTAAAAGTAAAAAATTCCGAAATCTAACTTTTTGGCGGATACGACAGTATGCAACATAGACGATGGATAGTCGGAATCCATGGTTATTTTTGTTGTTTCATTTACCATAAATTAATTCTTTGTAACACAACTACCTATAGAAAGCAGATTGTCTCCCCAAACGCGCCTATATTTTTTCTTAACACAACCAATGAAAATTTTAAGATATGCTTTGTTCAGCGAATTTGAAAGGTCTGGAAATTATTTGTTTGGGGATAACATCCTCCGCCATAGCCCTCAGGACGAGGGTTGTAAATTAAGCCCAGGGGTATATAAGGTTTCTATAGGAATGGTGGTTGTACAAACTTTGAAAGGGGCTCATTCAATTTGAAATTGAAAGTTTTACTCACCTTTTTAATAGTTGAAAATTCTTGTAGGACAACCAGCCCCCTCCTCCCACGCCCATCATTTTCCCAAACACATACAATAACAATTTTGAGCTAGATATTTTGTTCAGCGTAGTTGAAAGGTCCATTAATTATTTCTTTGACGATGACATCCCCCTTGAAGTCACGGGGGCATACAAGGTTTTTAATGGAAAATGATGGTCGTATAAGCTTCGAAACTGGCTCACACGATTAGAAACTGAAATTTACAATCGGAAATTGAGTGATTAAAGGGAGACAGCAATTATTGTTCAGCATTGTTGAAGAGTCCTCTAATTAGGTCTTTGAGGATGAGCCCCCCCCCCCCTACAAACACGCACAGCCTTCATGGCAAGGGTTGTAAGTCAAGGCCGGGGGGTATATAAAGGTTTTATGAAAATAGTGAGATTATAAAATTTGGGGGGGGGCACTGGGTTGGAAATGAGACGCTCTAGTGGCGTTTTTAAGAGTCAAAGTGATCAGAGGGCAACTAGCTTCCCCTTAATTCCTCTATTCTTAAAACGCACACGATAGAAATTTCGAGATAGTCACTTTATTCAAATAGTCTCAAGATCATACGACAAGGCCTTCTAGGTTAAAACAACCACTCAAAGCCTGGGGGCAAGTCTTCTAAGCTATGTCCCGGGGGGATAAAAGAGTTTTATGGAAGGGTGGCTTCATAAGCTTTAGAGGAGACTCTTTTAATTGCAAATTGCAAGTTCTGGTTCATTTTCAAGAGTCAAAAAGTTACGAAGGAATGATCCCCCCTGACACCCTTTTTTTGCCCAAGCAATATCTGATCAAAACAGTGAAATGACCAACTTGTTTAAAAAAGTTCAAAGTACTCATAAAAGTACCTCCAGAGTTAAAACAACCCATCAGATCCCTGGGGCAGAGTCTGTAAGTTATGCCCTGGGGGTATATAAGGTTCTCACGCAACGAGTAGTCTTATAAACTTCAGTTTGGGCATTTGAATGGAAATTGGAAGTTATAGTGAGTAGTAATTAGTCAACAATGGCTGTCACAGCCCTATCCCAGTGTGCTATTGGAATTCCTAACGCCTCGTATCCCCTCAATTGGTACTGGTGAAGAAGTTACCAATCCGTCACATCTGGTATTGCCATTGAGATACCAGTTTTCTGGATACAATGCATTCGATTGCCAAATCTTTTTCCTATATGGGGAGCATTGCCCCAGATCTTGATATAAAGAAAGAAAACTGGTCTAAGCTATTATCCTTACTTGATGTAAAATTAAAGTGAGAATATGTCAAATAAAAGAAATTTTGACATGGATTCGTCATTGCCATTATTTCGTTCAATGATGGCATCTGACGGTGAACTATTATTGATCCTATTACGTTCATCGATGCTTTGCTTTTTATTGAATCGTTTTAGTTTTTTTTTGTCATATTATCTACCAATGACTGTTTTATTTTGCCAGCAATTTCACTTTCTATTACCAAATTATTTTTACACAGCTAACAGTTCTGGCACCGAGATGAGATATGACTTATGACGAATGTGTGGCAGTACACCAGTCTTCTCTGGTGTACTCCAGAGTACCTCTAAAATGGTGTACTGGTGTACCTCTAAAATGAGGCAAAGATGGCGATAGGGTTTATCGACAGGTAAAGTATTTCTGAACCCATTCCTATCTTGTCCCCAATCCCTTGCTTTACCTCCCGGTTGAAAATTTGCAAAATCTCCATTTTTTTTTTTTAATTTACCTCTTTGTCCATGGACCGCTGAATTGTACCAAAACGATACAATTGTACCGCGTTGGCAACGCTGGTGCATGAAACTCTAGTGCAATCATATTCATAAGGGTATTTGGTTTCTCATTATTACCATTTTAAGATCCTTGTGAGGTGGGTTTGAAAGCCCAATACTAAAGCTGTCTAGAAGTGCGTAGAACAATATTTCGTTGTCTTTTTTGTATTTTATAAAAGAAATTTTTGAGAGCTCTAAACTCGCCCAAGCTTAGAATAATCTAAACTAGAGCCAAAGATAGGATTGTTTGTATTTCAAAAAATCAAACTATCTTAGATTTTCTTTTACAGCTACAAGGATTCCTATTGCTCCTCAACGTTTTGGTGTGCTGCGTTTTCCGATAAGAGGTCAAATATATCGATTTACTTCTCCAGTTAACCGCACAGTAACCTATAAAAACTGGATGACACGAAAACCACAGCTTACAACAACTCAAAAGATAAAGCACAGCGGAATAGAAGACATAAACAATATAGCACTAAGCTTGGGATCATTATCCGAAAGCTACTCTTCTGTCACATCTGCTGAAGAAGATCACGAAATCCCTGTTCCCTTATTTGGAAATTTGTTGCATAAGCTTCGCAACCCTTCCCTACCATCATTTTTGAATTCTAAGACAACAAGCTCTTGGAAGAAAAAACGACGAAAGCCAGCCTTTTCAGCCTTTAAGAGGAAAAAATCACCCATAATAAGAGTTAACAATGAATTTCTAACACTGAAAAAAACCGATTCTAGGCCTGTGGTTTTCGACTTATCAATTAGATGACGGGTTAGAAGAGTGTTAGGCAGTGTAGAGATGACTTGTAGAGCCGGCTAGACTTAATAAGGGAGTTTTCATAAGACCTATTGCAATCAATTTTAGTTATTTTAGAAATTCCAAGATAGTTACAGTAGCTTTAAGTTTCTAATTATAGTGTCTTAAAGTTCTCACCGTGTTTAGATTAAAATAACGATTAAAAAGAGATCCCTCTCCTATATTTCACTGTTAAAAAGTGTGCATGAAATCTATTGGCACATCTTGTGATGTATTTTCGTAAGCCAATCCCATTACTCCTCAATTTTGGAGAAATGTGTAGCCCACCTCTAAAACAGGGTCGACTAATGCTTCGGGTTAACTAATGCTGAGTGGCAAATCTAGACAGCCAAGCAAATGTAGTTTTGGGAACGATAAGTAACTCCTTAGTTTTAGAACCTGGTTGGTTCTTTTGTAAGAGATATTAAACCAGTAATGCAGTTTTTAAGGCACAACATTTTTTTTCACTATTAAACTCTCTTTTTCTCTGTAATAATAAGTTTACAATAGTGCAATTTCTTAAAAAGACGTGAAAATTTTAGCACACTTTATTACACAGATTAATCTTATCTTAATCAATTTTCTGGGGTCGCAACTAAATTTAACAAGGTCTTTATTTGGCTAAAAAATTACATTTTATTTTACAGCACAGAAATTTATCAAACAGAATTCATTTTTATAAGCGAAAATTGCTATATTTATTAATGTTGGTGGTTAAAGGCTGGTTTGTGTAAAGTTAGTTTACTGTCCCCATAAAGCACGTTAGTTAAATTGAATTCAATAAGCTTTATCCTGTTATTCCCTTTAACTAAAGTTAATGCCGATCAGAACAGTCAAGATAGAAAAGGAGTGACGAAGATTAGATGACAAATATATTTTTCATCACGGATGCTTTTGTAAATGTATTAATAGAAAAATATACTCATATTTTTTTAATCCAGTTTTTATTTAAAGTGTTAATGATTTTTATTTTCGACGTCAGGAAATTCAGTACATATCTTGGTGTTAAGTTTCATAATAGGATACAATAGATTAATCCCAAAAAGAAACGTAATAATTATTTGTTGTTTTTTTTATTTTACTAACAACACGCGTCAAATCTTGCTAAAAAAAAGTTTTGTTTCTGGAACAGTAATTTATAATTTTATTACACATTGGTTTTGCAAATTTTTAAAGTTTAATAATATTGCATATATGCAAAAATTGATTCTAAGTTGCTTTAAACAGACTTTTGGTTGGCTTTACGTGCTTCAGAATTAAATACAGCTCCTATGGTTGAGGTTTTTTTGTATGTTTTTAATGAAGCTATGCACACTCGCTTTAAAATAAACACTGACTTCTAGACTTTTTCTAAGAATAATTTTTTTCTAACAATTTTTTCTAATGTGGAACTTGGCAAATTTGGGTTCTTAGAAAAAAATTTGACGGAAATATTTGCATCTATTTAAGATAGAAATCTAGAATATAGGGCACACATTTATTATTCAAAATTCTTTCTATTGCTTCTACTTGCCATGCCATGTAGTTTTCAAAGCTGGTTTACCCTTGAATACCAGTCATGCTAACCAAAAAACCTTCTTTGGTCTTTTTATACGACCCCATTGATCTGCTCTATGGCCGTCCACAAAAAATTATGTCTGAATAAACAACTACAAAGATCCAATCTTATACCAAAAATGGCCTAATGGTCCAATCTACATTCCTACTAATGCAACTAACAGCTCACTGCATCACCAAGCTACCTGACGGCAACACAGCTAAACACACTCTTCCTCTAACTTGGTCTATTCAAAAATTGACTCTTTGTCACCTCTTGTTATTACCGTTACCTTTAAATCTTTTCTTGTGACACCTTCCTATCCAATTTGGGGAGCCACCTTTTTGTTTGGCTCCAGACAGACAGCGCTACCACCTGATATCACCCATGGTGTGCTATTCTTTTCGAAAACAGGATCCTTACACAATGTTTTTCTAAGTATATGATTTTTGCATATTCCTGCTTGGCATTGCTAAATTACCTTTATGCTAAGTTCAGATACATGGCGTTTTTATGAAATTTTGGTAGGATGTGAATTACATGCTGTGTAAAATAATTCAACTTTCCACTTGGAAGTTTTACTCGCAGACCCTGCCTATCTGCATGCCGAATGAACAAATATTCCCTATATTTTCAATTTAAAGTACAGCTGAATCATGTTATGATTTAAACAGACATTATCAGAGTCTTAACTTTATTATCTGCAGCAAGAAGTATTTAAATTCATTGTTGAATAAGTAATCGACTGAAAACACAAGCATTCTTTTCCCTTCTAGATTTTTTATCTGACTTTTAGACTTTTAGACTTTAGACTTTTAGGCACAAATACATGTGCCAAACGTGTTTTTTTCCTTTTTTAACGAATGACTTTATGGATTGAGTAAGTGTGCCATAAGAGTGAAAGGATTAATATGAGGATTTTCTTAAAGGGCAAGAGAATTTTTGAACTGAATTTTTTTCAAGAAGCATTTAGTTTCAAATGGATTATTCGAAAATTATTATATTATTAAGGTTCAGTATGACTAAGCTTCAATGACTAAAAGTTTATCAAGTTGCAGTTGCGCTGCACTACACACTGCATAAAATATGAGAGTACCTAATGGCCGTTTTGAAAAATCTTCATCTTTCAGTGAAAAAAGCTTAGTGAAATATGGTCATTTCCAGGAGCAAAAACTTACAAGGCTTGTCGTTTTTCTAACAAAAAAAACGAAAGAAAACTATGTTTGGATTTAAGCAGTTCATAAAGCTTATGGTCGAAAGCAGGACTACTATTTGACTCATCAAGCAAAACTATTTAGTAAATAGGCTTTAAGGATGCCCAGTACTTTCTTGTTCGAATTATTGGTTTGTTGAATAGATCCTTTTTGATTAGACTAGGTTAACTAACAGCAGATTCTCACCTACCGGAATTTCTGGACTCTGGGTTTCCAGATTCTAGGTGGACGTTTTCTTTGTGTACAATCTGACTAATTGCATGCATTTTGGTAAGTTATTTATTTGCTGAGCTGTCAAGGTTTCAAACCTGATGGATGAAGATTTTCTGGTATGTTCTTTGACTATACAGTTAGATAAGAAATTTAGTTACGTTTTATTTTATTTCAATGATATAAATCCCTTACATATTTTTCCCAGTTAGAGCAAATCTGACCTCTTTAAGAGATTAAATTAAAGAGACAAGTTTTTTTTTTAACTGAAAGTAATGAGCGACGTTAAAACTTAAAAAACGAAATTATTCCGTATATGAAAGGGCTGTCCCCTCCTCAACGCCCCGCTCTTTGCGCTAAAGTGTTCTATTGTTTTAAAAGTAGAGCTGTGAGAGAGAGTCAAACTTTAGCGTAAAGAGCGGGGCATTGAGGAGAGGAAAGCCCTTCCATATATGGAATTATTTCTGTTCGTTTTAAATTTTAATGTCGCTCCTTACTTTCATTTGAATTTTTTTTTTTTATTTGACTTCTGAACGTTTTTAAAATAATGCAGGTTTTGATTTTGGCTCAACTTATATTATAACCAAATTTGCACATTAATTTTACTTTTTTGGCTAAATAGCTTTCTCAAAGTTTTGATCGGATGGTTTTGAGAAAAAAGGGGTGGCGGAGGCGGCGGCCTAGTTGTCCTCTAATTCTTTTGGTCACTTAAAAAGGCCACTAGAACTTTTCATTTTATTTACGAGCGTGTTTATTAGTAATAAATATACGTAACTTACAAGATAAATTTACAGAACAAACTTCTATATTCGCATATTTTTATTACGTATATGAGGGGGTTCAACCCTTCGTCAATACCTCGCTCTCTAAACTAAAGTTTTATTTTGTTCCAATTTTTTCACAAAGGCCGTTTAAATAGAATAAATAGCTCTTTTTGAAATGGCTAAAAAACACTTTAGAGTAAAGAGCGAGGTACTGAGGAGGGGACAAAACCCCTAATATACGGGAAAATTTTTCTTCGTTCTAAGTTCTAATGTTGCTCCTTATAAAAGATATTTAGATGATATTTTGGTCTTAAATTGTAAGGATTTCATTGATATTTCTAAAAATATATATCCATCAGAGCTTATTCTTGAGCCTAGTCATGGCGCTGGTCATGAAGATCATTTCTTAGATTTAAATATTAATATTTGTGATAATAATAAATTAAGTTTTAAAATGTATAATAAAACGGATGATTTTGATTTTGAAGTGATTAGTTTGCCATTCCCTGAAAGTAATATACACTCAAATATCACATATTCAGCGTTTTTCTCACAGTTACTTCGTTATGCAAGGATTTGTAGTAATTATATTGATTTTAAAAATAGATGTAAAATCTTAAGCCAAAAATTGATATCCAGAGGTTTTTCTGCAAATAAATTAACTTGACAATTTAAAAAATTTAGTTTTCATTATAACGAACTTTTAAATAAATATCAAAAGAATTATCTAGAAATACTTAAAGAAATTTTTAACTAATTTCGGAGGTTCGAGAAATGTTGTCACAGCGCCATTTATTTTGAATTGTGTTTCTAATTGAGCGGATTTTCTAAAAAATTAGCCACATGGTAAAGATGAATTCTATAATTGTTTAGTTCATTCAGGTTTTTTGCAATGTGTTAATATTTGTGATTTGGTAAAATTTATAATATTTAGTTTACCTATTGTTGCTAAAAGGAGGGATATATTAACAGGATAAGCTTGTTTTTGGTTTTACTTGGTTGTTTTACATTTGCTGTTTTTTTTTTCATGGGCATGTATTTTGGGGGTGATACCTGACGCGGGGATGCCATGGATATTCTGTGGTAGCCACAACACTGTGCTGGGTAGAGAATTTAGAGTGGCGAAACCCTATATAGGCCGGTGTATTCTCCTGATGAGCCCTTATGTTGGGTGTTGCCTCTGAATTATTTGTCTATATTATTTTTTCTATTGTTTGGTAAATGACGACTTATACTTATTGACGACATGACTGCCTGTCCATGGATTATTCTTTATGGTTGATTGTGTGTGGCTATGCTGTTTGACCTATGTGATTGTATTGATGAGTAGGGTTAAGGCCTCATTCAAGTGCTGGTCTATATTAATCACTAATTTAGGAAAACATTCTTCCTTTTCTCCTTCTGTCTCTTTTTTTTTTTTTTTTTTTTTTTTTTTTTTTTTTTGTGTTTGTGCTGTAGCATTGTTAATTTCTCTTTTCATTAAATATATTATATTTAAAACTGATTTTAAATATATAAATAAGATTAAGTTTAATCTTATCTATCAAAAGCTACGAGCCTGAGAGATATAGAAAATTAATTCTCTTGCCTCCCATGGAGCATGAATCACAGCCTGAACAAAAGTTTGCCAAAGATGCAAGCAATATAAGATTTTAAAAGCTGTAAAAAAAGCTATATCATACCATGTAGGCTATAAGCTAGCTATTCAACAAGAGCTAAGAGAGCACATGGCACTCGTGACGAGGTAAGAAGAGCTAAGAGCCAAGAGCTCATATGGTATGAGCTCTAACAAAATTCTAAGAATCAATAGATTGATTAAAAAGGAAAATCAGAGACTTAATGCCGGTCAGGATTTAAAATAAGAGCTCTGAGTCACGATGTCCTTCTAAATATCAAAATTCATTAAGATCCGATCACCAACTCGTAAGTTATAAATACCTATTTTTTCTAATTTTTCCTCTCCCTTTAGCCCCCCAGATGGTCGAATCTGGAAAAACAACTTTATCAAGTCAATTTTTGCAACTCCTTGACACGCCTACCAATTTTCATCGTCCTAGCACGTCCAGAAGCATCAAACTCACCAAATCACTGAACACCTCCCCTAACTCCCCCAAAGAGAGCAAATCCGGTATGGTTACGTCAATCACGTATCAAGGACATTTGCTTATTCTATCCACCAAGCTTCATCCCGATTCCTCCACTCCAAGTGTTTTCCAAGATTTCCCCCTCCAAATCCTCCAAATTTCAAAAGATCTGGTCGGGATTTGAAATAAGAGCTCGAGACATGAATTCCTCCTAAATATCAAATTTCATTAAGATCCGATCACCTATTCGTAAGATAAAAATACCCAAATTTTCACGTTGTCCAAGAATTCCGGTTTCCCCCTCCAACTCCCCCAAATGTCACAGGATCTGGTCGGAGTTTAAAAAAAGAGCTTTAAAGCACAAGATCCTTCTAAATATAAAATTTCACTAAGATCTGGTCACCCTTTCGTAAGTTACGAATACCTCAATTTTCAAAATTACCCCCCCCCCCCAACTCCACCAAAGAGAGCAGATCCGGTCCGATTATGTCATTCACGTATCTCAGACAGGTTTCTATTCTTCCTATCCAGTTTCCTCCTGATCTCGCCGCTTTAAGTATTTTCTAATATTTCCACCCCCCCCCCCCAACTGCCCCCCAAATGACGCTGAATCCGGTTGATATTCAAAATAAGAGATCTGAGTTACAAGTCGCTTCTAAATATAAATTTTCACGAAGATCCTATCACTCCCTCGTAAGTCAAAAATGCGTCATTTTTTCTAATTTTTCAGAATTACCCCCCCCCCCCCAAATAGAGCAGATCCGTTCCAATTATGTAAATCACGTATCTAAGACTTCTGATTATTTTTCCCACCAAGTTTCATCCCGATCCCTCCAATCTAGGCGTTTTCCATGATTTTAGGTTCTCCCACCCCAAACTCCCCCCAATGTCACCGGATCTGGTCGGAATTTAAAACAAGAGCTTTGAGACACAATATCCTTCTAAATATCAAATTTCATTGAGATCTGATCACCCGTTTTTAAGTTAAAATATACCTCATTCTTCTAATTTTTCAGAATTAAAAACAACTACCCCAAAGAGATCGGATCCGTTCTGGTTATCTCAATCATGTATCTGGGACTTGTGCATATTTTTCCCACCAAGTTTCATCCCGATCCCTCCACGGTAAGTGTTTTCCAAGTTTTAGGTTTCCCCCTCCCAACTCCCCCCCAATGTCACCAGATCCGGTCGGAATTTAAAATAAGAGCTTTGAGACATATTATCCTTCTAAATATCAAATTTTATCGAGATCTGATCACCCGTTCGTAAGTTAAAAATACCTCATTTTTTCTAAATTTTTAGAATTAACACCCCCCCCCCCCAACTACCCCAAAGAGAGCGGACCCGTTCTGCTTATCTCAATCATGTATCTAGGACTCGTGTTTATTTTTCCCACCAAGTTTCATCCCAATCCCTCCCCTCTAATTGTTTTCCAAGTTTTAGGTTTCCCCCTCCCAACTCCCCCCTAATGTTACCAGATCCGGTCGGGATTTCAAATAAGAGCTTTGAGACACAATATCCTTCTAAATATGAAATTTCATTGAGATCTGATCACCCGTTCGTAAGTTAAAAATACCTCATTTTTTGTAATTTTTCAGAATTAATCCCCCCCCCCAACTACCCCAAAGAGAGCGGATCCATTCCGGTTTGTCAATCATGTATCTAGGACTTATGCTTATTTTTCCCACCAAGTTTCCTCCAGATCCCTCCACTCTAAGTGTTTTCCAAGATTTTAGGTTTCCCCCTTCCAGCCCCCCCCCAATGTCACCAGATCCGGTCGGAATTTAAAATAACAGCTTTGAGACATGATATCCTTCCAATCATCAAATTTCATTAAGATCTGATCAACCGTTCGTAAGTTAAAAATACCTAAATTTTTCTATTTTTTCCGAATTAACGGGCTCTCCACTCCCCCCCCCTCATATGGTCAAATCGGGAAAACGAATTTTTCTTATTTAATCTGGTCTGGTACCTGATACGCCTGCCATATTTCATCTTCTTAGCTTCCCTGGAAGTACCTAAAGTAGCAAAACCGGGACCGACAGACCGACAGAATTTGCGATTGCTATATGTCACTTGGTTAATACCAAGTACCATAAAAACCAGTTTGTGGTAATTAAAATCATATTATGTGAACTCTGTATTAAAATGATAATCAACCTTTGGCACACGATACTAAGCGTTCCAGATTGATTGCCTCGATTGATTGCTTCAAATTAAGGCTGATTATTGTTCGATATCAATACTGATACTTACGGATTATAGTTTTTCCAGAACGACTCTTTCCAGAAAAATCTAAAAAGTGGAAAAAAATCGAATTGCCTTATTTTGACCCCCTCCCATGATAAAAAAAATGGTCTCTGTTCAAGAAGCCAAACTTTTTAAACTGTTGCAATCGCAATATATTTTTGGATTTTTTTTCTAATGTTGATTTGTATACTATACAAAAAAAAATATTAAATTAGAACAGCAAAGTTCTTACAAAGTAATCACAGGCTTAATATTCAAGTTTTCATTTATGTGAATTAGGCTATACTTATCTATTAGCCACTTGCTACAAACACAGATCCAACAGTTCGTGGTAACGAACTGTAGTAAGGAGCGACCCGGCTCAATAGTAACCGAAACTCTAAAAATGGAATTTTGATACCAATAATTACATCAAAAGAATTGCATTTGATTGCTGATTTTAAATATATAAGTTTCATCAAGATCAGATATACCTATCAAAAGTAACGAGCCTGAGAAAATTTGCCTTGTTTTAGAAAATCGGGAGAAACACCCCCTAAAAGTCATACAATCTTTGCGAAAATCACACCATCAGATTCAGCGTATCAGAGAACCTTATAGTAGAAGTTTCAAGCTCATATCTACAAAAATGTGCAATTTCGCATTTTTTGCCAGAAGACAAATCACGGATGCGTGTTTATTTGTTTTTTTTTTTCCCCAGGGGTGATGGTATCGACTGAGTGGTCCTAGAATGTCACAAAAAGGGCTCATTCTAACGGAAATTAAAAGTTCTAATGCCCTTTTTAAGTGACCATAAATTGGAGGGAACCTAGGCCCCCTCTCACGCTTATTTTTTCCGAAAAGTCACTGAATCAAAATTCTGAGATAGCCATTTTATTCACCATAGTAAAAAAAACCTAATAACTACATCTCTAGGGACGACTTACTCCCCTGCAGTCCCCGTGGGAGGGGCTGCAAGTTACAAACTTTGACCTGTGTTTACATATAGTAATGATCACTTGGAAGTGTACAAACGTTTTCAGTGGGATTTTTTGGTTTAGGAGGGAGTTGAGGGGGGGCTACGTAGGAGGATATTTCTATGGAGAAAATTCTCATGGGGGAAGAATATTTCAATGAAGGGGGCGCAGGATTTTCTAGCATTATTTAAAAAACAAGGGAAAAAAGTATGAAAAGTTTTTTCTACTGAAAGTAAGGAGCAGCATTAAAACTTAAAACGAACAAATATTGTTACGCATATGAGGGGTTTACCTCACTCTTTACGTTAAAGTATTTTTAGTAATTTCAACTATTTATTCTACGGCCTTTGCGATTCAGAGGTAATTCTTAAGGAATTGGGACAAGATTTCAGCTTTAGTGTAAAGAGCGAGGTATCGACTACGGTTGAACCCACTCATAAACTCAATATAAAACATATGAATATAGAAGTTCGTTACGTAAGTTAATTCGTAAGTTACCTATATAATTTTAGCAATGAAAACGTTTGTAAAAAATTAAAGATTCTAGTTGCTTTTTTAAGCAATCCAAAAATTGGAGGGCAAATAGGCCTCCTCCCTTGCTCCTTTTTCTCAAAATATTCCGATTAATTGCAATTAATTAATATGAAAATTTCGTTTTAATTTTGTATGTGCGGAGAGCCAAGATCAAAACATACATTAATTGAAAAACGTCCAGAAATTAAATAAAAAAACAAGTTTTTTAAATAAAAGTAAGGAGCAACATTAAAACTTGAAACGAACAGAAATTACTCCGTATATGAAAGGGGCTTTTCCTCCTCAACGCCCCGCTCTTTACGCTAAAGTTTCTTACTGTTTTAAAAATAGAGTTAAGATCAAGAGTCAAACTTTAGCGTAAAGAGCAAGGCGTTGAGGAGGAAAAGCCGCTTTCGCATACAGAGTAATTTCTGTTCGTTCTAAGTTTTAATGTTGCTGCTTACTTTCATTTAAAAAAACTTGTTTTTTTAATTTAATTTTTATAAAGTTGACAGAATTTTATGCCTATGCAGCACAATAGTTATGATCGACTGGATTGTGACAGGATTAAAGAAAGTAATAAACGTCTTAGAATGAAGGAAAACGAAATGCAGGAAATATTTTATTATATGGACTCGAAAGCAATAGCTCGTATTTTTACAGCTGGTTGAACTTCAAAAAGTTCAACCTTGGAAAAGAGTTCGCTTTATAAAACATGGCAGCATTATTGCAGGCAATTGTTGCAGGTATTTTTTCGTTCTTTATGCGTTTTCCGAAATCTGTATTCTTGATTTTTTCAAGCCATAACGTAAACAACTTTAATTACTAATAAAAAATTCTTTTTGGTTTCTCAGCTTAAAATAAATTGATGATCAGAAACAAGTAAAATTTCTACCTATTTTATGTAAACCAATGCTGATCTTCTTTGTCAGCACAAAGTCACTGGAAATGTCAGTTAAAAAATAACGGTGTAATTTTATATAATAGCCACTATAACCCATTATTGCCTATTGCTCTCAATTGGGAACAGTTTGGTTTAGATTTTTTTAGCTCATTGTTTTGTAGCTGAGACGCCCAGGAATGTTCCATTGTTAAGAACAGTGCCTAAACCATAAAAATAAATTTTCACATTTATTAAAAGTGGAAATTTTAAGAAACATGATGAGGTTACTTCTAAGCTAAGGCTTAGCTATAAGCTCAACTAATACTGCCCAAACTAGATTCCTTGGCGAGGCCAGTTCGTTCGGGAGTAGGATTAATGAACGCTATTTGTCAGTCTGCAATGAAAAATCTATATCTCAGGGTACTTCTGAAAGTGTTTCCAATCGGAAACAATGGGCAGAAAGTATTGGTTGATATAAGCCAAAAAAAAAAAATTCTTTACCGATGAGATCCAAACCATTTCAAAACATTGAGGAAGTTGTAGCCGCATTAGAAGAGAAGTCTGGCAACGACAAGGACCCCGCCGACATGATTAAAATCCCTCCTGACGGGGCCAAGGTGAGTGACAAAGAAACGACCAGGCAGCAGAAGCTGATGTATCCCAAAGTCTCCCGCATGATTTTGATGGCACGATAGAAATTCGTGCTGCACTTTCTGTTCCTGAGCTCAATAGTATAATTTGTTGATCATTTGCCCAACTCCCAACAGAAAAGCTCGGATTACTCCTAAAAGTCAAGCCAGTGAAAATCCATAGTGGAAAAAACTTATGCATCGCCAATCCCTTGTTTACACCATGAGAGTGTCCTCCATAAGTTTCTTCACTTGACAAATATATCTGACCATGAGATCTTCTTCTATTTCTTTGATGACGATATTCGTGATTTGATTGTAAAAGAGATCACCAGATATGTGTCACAGAAAGGTAACTTAGGATGCACTTTCAGATTTGAAGACCTGAATACTTTTCTGGTGATTATGCTGCTGTATGAGTATCATTATCTTCCGATTGAACTTATATATTGGTCCTAGTCAGACGACTTAGATGTTCCTATCGTAGCCAAAGCCAATTGTAAAAACAGTTTTTCTAAGGTAAAACAGTATCTGCACTTCGCAAACAATGAACATGTTGACCGTGGCGACAAAATGACCAAAGTGGAACCACTCTTAGAGACTGTAAACTCAAAGTTAAAACAGTTTGAGATCTTCTACAGTAATCTCTCGATAGACAAGTAAATTCTGCATTTCTACGGGTGCCATAACTACAAAATGTGTATCAAGTCTAAGCCAACTGGTTTTGGCCATGAAGCCTAAGTGTTAGCTTGTTTTCATGGCTACCCTTTCAACATCGATCTCTATCAAGGCGAATCAGCCGATCAACAGTCACCTTCTTTACTGTTCAGCAAAAGAGTTACAACAAAATTACTATCAACCGTTGAAGACCCATCAAAGCATGAAGTTTATGAAGTTTATTTCGACCACTCTTTTACAAGCTATTACTTGCATGTTCAGTTTCATCGCCTTGGTTTTGGGGTGACTAGAACGGCCCGTGAAAATCGCTTGAGAGGGTGCTCTTTGGATAAGACTCTGGAAAAGAAAGAGTGTGGGTTCTTTGATTTCAGGTTGTTGGGATCTGTTTTAGCTACCAAATCGAATGACAGTAAAGTTTCATGCATCGCAACCAACATTGATACTATTGGGCCCATGTTTCAAGGAAACCGCGCTCAAGCAGAGTTACGAAGATCTATTTATCCTACTGCTAGCCGTTGTGAAGAACTATAAACCAAAGTTTGACCAGTGTTGACGTCATAGACAACGCCCTTTCTTGCTATAGACCCATTGTGGGAAGCAAAAATGATATTAGATGTTAGATCAGAATCTTCTGTGCATTCACGGTGTTACAGTTTAGAAATTCTACTGTCACCTCCAAGAAAATGATGACGGAGGAAATTTGTCACTTCTAACATATCTGAGAAAAATTGTGGAGAGTCTTTGCAGCAACTGAAGTTTAGTACGGTCAACAGAGAGGGGGGGATCCTGGAGCGATCCGTGTTTTCAGAGGCAGGATTCTGTCCGCATCATTGAGCCTCCTACAAAGCAAGACCGATGCATAGTTTGTCGGAAGAAAATACGTCTACAGTATCAAAACTACACAGTGAAATTCCACCTTGAAACTTCATGCATAAAACTCGAATTCTTCTTGTTTTCTCATATTTTTTACTACTTTTTTTACGTTATAGACTAATTTGATAAGTAAAGATTTACCAGGATTTTCTCATTGTTCCCAAATGCTAACATCCATAGCACTAATGGGTGCTATTTTTTTGTTGACACTAAAAAACTTCTAAATTGGAATTCAATGACTTCCCTTGAAAAAATTCAGCAGGGATTTGCAATTGGATCTAGGCTTGGGCATTAATGGGTTAAGAATTACTTTTCTTGGCAAATTACATTAATAAATGGGGAAAAAGAGCCCATTTGTCAGTATACAGGCTATTATTTCTTTGATATAAATATTGTACAGTAGCAACGTAGTCTTCTATTACAGCAGCAAAGTATTACTATTGGCAAATGAACCATTTTATTTCTTCACGAGATAATAGATCATTTAGAGCGTAAATGTATATGTTCTCATCATTTCTATCCTTGGAGGACTTTACCAGTTACATTAATTAAATAATATGGAGATTATGAAATGGGTTTTGGAGTTCAGTTTTTAGGGGATAGGAAAAGCACCAAACAAACAGACAACTCACGGGTGTAATAATAAGACAAATTTTTGGATAGCTCAGGCTCCAAAATCCTTCCTATATTGGTAATTACCTTTCATTTTTAAGCCTCTGGTTAATGAATACTTTAGTTAAGTCTCATTAATTTTAGGATATATACAAGACAAACTGGAATTATCCCAAACCATAACGAGTTATTATCAGTATTTAATCTGTTTACTCCATGTAAAACTGCACAACAGCCCTACTTTATCAATGTAGTTGAACTAAATGGTAAATTGGAACATCCGACGTCGTGTTGTTGTTGTTGATTCCAACGTTTTTGGAGCATGAATCAGCTCCGTCACGTACGTATCAATCTTGTCCAGACAATGTGTATGGAGAATTTTTAAGAAACGATGACTACTTTCAGATTAGCGAATCACTTAGAATCGTTATTTGCAGATTCTTTATTGGTGGGAAACCATTTTTTCCACTAGTATAGCCACCTACGTCAGACCACCCTAATTAATTCTATAGTATTTACAGCCATAAATTACAATTTACATTAAATTTCGTGGGAAACACATTAAACTTATACAATATATTGAATACATTAATAAACATTTGACTTGATACAACATGACCCAAGACTGTTAAAGCACATCGAATAAACTTGAAGTTCTAATAAAACAACCCAGTGCAGAAACAGACACCCTACGAGCCCACGGAGGGGTGGATGAATGACCCACCACCGCACGGAAAGTAAAGGCACCAAAGAGCTTTAGAACTTTTCTTTTTAATATTTCACGCTGGATATAATACTTTTTACACGAAATTATAACATGGCGGACATATTCATATACATTACATACAATGCAATTTGGGGAGTCAACCAAATTCCATTTAAAGAGAACAGAATTCACTTTAGCATGGCCAGATCTGATTCGAAATATTGTTGTGGCAATTTTCCTCTCACTGTGAATTAGGTCCAATGGAGGAGGCTAAAAATCATATAGATCCAAAATTGTATTAGTGGACTTTCTTGTGAAATCAGCTTTCTCATCAATTGCGGATTTGGCCTTATAACTCTGAATATATTCACTCAGGGACAAGTTTACATCCAACAATTCACCATTTCTGCAAGCCCATTTTGCCATTTTGTCAGCTGACTCGTTCCCAGGAATACCTGCATGTGCTGGGACCCATGTAAGTTGTAGATCATAACCATGTATTAGAAGGTCATCAACTATTTTTTCAATTTGTGCAGCAGTTTCTTTGGCATCATTTCGTTTCATAGCTAAGTAATTTAACACAGATAGAGAATCAGAACAAATCAAAAAGCTACCAACTATACCGTTTGACTTAATATAAAGAAGTGCTTGATAAATAGCAATCATTTCTGCAGAAAAAACAGTAAGCTTGTCAGGAAGCTTAAATCCGCAAGAAGCACCAGTTGACGGGACTACAAAAGCGCAGCCTACACCCATTTCCGACTTAGATCCGTCAGTATATATGTGAGTAAAGTCAGTCCATTGCAGAGTCAGCCTATACCACTCTAATTTTAAAATTATTGTTCCTAAATCATTAATTCTATTATCTAGAGCTAAATTAATTACATTACCTATTCCGTTGAAGCGTGAGGAAAGGTCATCTATATTTGGGGTTGGAACTAGGCCTGGAAGGCCAGCATTACTCATCAGACAAGAATATTTATAGACTGTAGGGGAAAACCTTGGTCTAAACTGGAGATCTTGATTTCATGTAGCAATGCATTCTTTATAAACAATATGATTTGTTGATCCCATTTTTTTAGAAAGTAACGGGCTTGAAGATTATTTCTTCTCCTCTAAAGTGATGTGACGCCAAGCTCACAGTAGAGGGCTGGGGTGGGGGTGGTTTTTAAGCAGCCTAGAGCTCGTCGGAGAACTTGATTAAAAGCTGAATCAAGTTTCTGGAGGTTGTGCTTAGTTGCTTCCCTATAGAACATGCTACCATAGTCCAGTTTGCTGGTGATTGTTGCTCCAATTAGTTTTGAAACACAAGAATATGGGGCTCCTCTTTTAGAGAGGCAGATTGCATTGAGAAAGTTTGCCCTACTTCTCAGGTTACCAACAAGATAGTCGATGTGGTTAGTCCATAGCAACTTTGAATCCAGTAAGACTCCTAGATAGCAAAATTTCTCTGCATGTTGGATGTCCACTCCTGCTAAAGACACAATGGGGGGTTGAACATTTGTTCGATTTTTCCTTGAGAAAAGAACACTTACTGACTTCTCTGTTGAAAATGACATGTAGTTTTCCATTGTCCAATTTTCTAAGTAATACAGGGCTTTTTGGACTGAAGCCTTAAGGCATCCCCTATCTCGAGAGGAGGCAGCTACTGCAATGTCATCAGCATATAAGTATAGTTTACAACCCAGTATCGTATCTAAGTTTATATCGTGACAATATACTAAAAACAATAAAGGACTCAGTACCCTTCCTTGGGGGAGACCCACATTATTTGGAGCACTAAAAAAGCCAGACGAATGATTTTCTAAAGTTATTTCTATTTTCCTCTCAGTCAAGAAATTACCAATCCATTCCACGATTTGAGGGCTAATATTTAGCTTCTTTAGTTTTGCCATTAGAGTAGGGATATTCACTCTG
Organism: Artemia franciscana; assembly: GCF_032884065.1. NCBI lineage: Eukaryota > Metazoa > Arthropoda > Branchiopoda > Anostraca > Artemiidae > Artemia > Artemia franciscana. The sequence continues at coordinate 15,317,445 of NC_088867.1, read as the reverse complement.
TCAAATGCTGAAGTCATATCAAGGAAAACAGCTAGAGTTTCTTTTCCTAGGCGGAATCCCTGTTTTATTTGATTTTCAAGCCTCACAAGACAGTCTATTGTACTGCGTTGGGGCAGAAAGCCTAGTTGTTCTGGCTGAAGTACTTTCTCAATTTCTGGTAGAACTTTCTTTTTTATCAATCTCTCCATTAGCTTGCAGAGGCATGAAGTCAAGGCAATTGGGCGATATGATTTTGGGGATGTAGGGTCCTTTTGGGGTTTCAGGATTGGTATTATTGCAGCTTTTTTCCAAAGCGATGGGACAAAACCTTCCTTGATGGACCTATTAAACAAAGTTAAGACAGAAGCCTTAAGCAGGGGGGACATGTTGGACAGCATCTCATTGTGAATCCTGTCTGGGCCCATAGCCCCTGGTTTTAATTTTTTAATAATCGTATCAATATCCTGTTATACAAGTTCAATATCATTCTTAGGGAAGACCTGTGTAGGTTGCATAGTGGGTCGGTTTTGAGTAGAAAGTTGTGGAGGAATGTTTGCAATTAGATACTCTTTCAGAAGTTTTATTTTCTCGGGTGTTGTGGCGGCAGTGGTTCCGTTGTGTATCATGATCCACAACCTTTGTCCAGTGTAGACTTTCCAGTTCCTCCACAACTCTTTGATTGATGTAGTCTTCGTAAAATTTGTCTCAATTAGAGTCTTCCATCCATTCTTGATTTCTTGGGGAACAATTTTCCTAAAGATGGCTTGTTTTGCATTCATTTCAATTTTGTTTGCAATTGTAGGATTTCTTCTAAACTTGTTTCTTGCCGTGTTTCGTTCCTTATAAGCTTTTTGGCATGCAGCATTCCACCCTGGTGTGGAGTTTCTAGATTTTCTTTTAAGTTTTACATACCCAAATACCCTTTCACTAGCATTCACCATAACTTGAGTTAACTTCTCATTAAGCTCCTCAACAGAGGTAGGTAGTTCAACATCCGTCAGATCCGAGTCTACCTCTCTCTGCCATTCAGGCCAGGACTCCTTGCGGAACTTCCAACTCACCGACTTCATTAACTGAAGTCTATAAGCAGAAAAATTAAGCACTGACATTACTGGGAAATGATCAGAGTCAAAGGGTGACGGTATAACAACCTCAAAATCAACTGAAAGGTCTAAAGAAGCAATTATTAAATCTATATTAGAAGTCTTCCCATTTAAGGGGTTTAGCCTAGTACCTAGATCTATTGGAGTGATAAGACAAATCATATTTTGAGGATCAGTAATAAAATCTGCCAGTAAATTAGAATTACGATTTGGAGAAGATGTTGAGTCCCACATTGGGTTATGAAGGTTTTAAGTCACCCGCAATTATTTTCCTCTCTTTACATTTCTGAAAACCATCTTTGAACTGCTTAAAATCAAAGTCAGTTGCAGTCCTGTTATAATAGTTGATAACGGATATCCAGTTATCCGTTCCATCCTCTTTGACAGATATAATCCCAATTTCATTTTTTCCTGGGGTAAAATCATCTACTATTTTAAACGGGATATTATCCTTAACTAAAGTCATAAGTTCTCCCCCTGGTCCTGTCTTCCTATCCCATCTAGCCATGCTATAGCCCTTAAAATTTGGGGAAGTTTTCTGTTAATTCAATAAAGTTTCCTGAATTAGTACAATATTTGGCTTACTCCTCACTAGAAGGTTTTTCAATTCTACTACCTTTGATTTTCCCATTCCCCTAATGTTTAGTAGGATTACCCTTGTAGTCATTCTTTGATTTTTTGTTTATGAACACGCTTATTTAATGTCTTTTTCCCTGGAGAGGACAAAATTTTCTTTGGAACAAAGTTATCTTCATCCATACCATTCTCTGAGTCTGTTTCATTTCCAGAAACAAAGGATTCAGATTTCTTCAGTGAAGACAGGATCTTCTGTATCTCTGACTTCGAGCTTTTGCTTAACTTTACACTGGAAGCAATCAGTGAGCACAATGATGACACTACTGTGGTTAGTTGGTCTATTTTTTCTCTCAGTAAGACAACTTCCTTGTTAATTGGTTCCTGTATTTTTGCTTCTGGTGTGATTGAAGGGTGAACAAGGACTGGAAAATTTTCAAAGTTTAAAGCTGGTGGTGGTGTGTGCAGAGTCTTCCCTTTGGTGTCAGTAAAAGCTTGAACTGCATCTTTGAATGATATACCTTTTGTGACTGACGTTTTCAGTATTGCAGCTCTAAACTTGTGATCCTGGCACTCTTTACTGAGGGCAGTGTGCTGTCCATTACAGTTTGCACATCTTACTTTTTGTTCATTTCTGGTTTTGTTTAACTCAGGGCAAGCTGTCATGGGGTGATTATCTCCACAAATACCACAAGTATCTTTACCTCAACAGTTTAGAGAGTTATGGCCAAATTTCTGGCACTTGAAACATCTCAACGGTTTTGGTATGAACTGTTTCACCACAGTGAGGGCACTCCATATAGGAATTATTGTAGGAAAATCCATTTCTTGAGAGAAGTCAACATGTATAGTGTAGCTAGTGTATGGTTTACCATCTCTAGATGTGGGATGAGGGTTTAGTACAGTTGCCTTTGTAACCTGTTCTACTTGCTGAATCTCCTTACAGAGTTCTTCAGGAGTAGCTAAGTCCCTGGGAGCGTATAGTACTCCTTTTCTGCTTGAGTATAGCATATTTGCTGGCTTCATTTCAAATTTGATCACTATATTATTCAATGTGAGATCCCTTATGCCTAAGATCTTATTAGCTATGTCTAGATTTTTTGGAACAACTTCAAGAGAGCCTCCAGGACCTATTCGTGGGAGTATTTTCCCATAATCATTTCCTAGAGCTACAGCCAATCTACGCCCTAGATATCCAGCAGAAGTCTTTGATAGAGGGACTAGCATACCCTTGTCATTAATGTCAGTGATTTTTGTCATATCATGACCTTTAGCCAACATATGTGGTACAGTGGGTCCACCTCTAACTCCCCCACAACCTCCACCCTTCCCAGGACTACCAGGAACCATTACGTCTTTCACGTGACAAGCTTACTTTGCAGAAAAAAAAAAAAAAAAAAAGTGAATGCACAAATACGATTAAACAGACCTCAATAAAGTAAAAAGAGAGGCAAAAATACAAGCAAATAAGGGCACTATATACAACACATACATACAAGTAAGCAATATTTCATAAAGCACAAGATCTCAAGGAGATAAAAGAGCCTAAAAGGTGGTCTGAATATCAACCATACAGTCCCTTCACTGTTTTGCATTTACCAAAATTCAATAAACACTTTTTCACCTTCACATTAATTTGTTATTTTTGTTTTTTCAACCATCAAAATCTTCAGGTATTACTATTTTCTACAACTTGAATTGTTGCCAAGCAGCGTTTTAACAGCACTTAAATTGATTATTTTGAACTTGTATCATTAATCCCAAGTTGAATAATTGCAGTTTAACCACAAAATGTTTTATTCAACCATGTTCTTATAGGCTACCAATTTCAATAGACTAGAGAACTTTATTATGACTTTTATATTCAAAATTCATTTTATTTTCAATTCTCCAGGGAATTGCACATCTTCCCGTTCTCCATCCGACGTCGTAATATCATATAACAAATAAACTTGTCCTTCTTCTAATAATAAATTCAGCAAAATATGAAAGAACAGTCAAGTTGTATTATGCAATCTTTTTTTATTATTGTCCTTTTGTCATACTAGCTTATGATCCTATTTGGATAAAAGTAATAGTAGTTAACAGTATCTAGTAAATGTTTTTTTCCCACTAGAGGTTAGATAGTACAGAAATTCAACTGCTGTACTGCCATCTTCATAAATTTAAGTGTCATAGGTGCTTGCTTTAAAAGGTGTCGAGATTTTTGGAAATATTCAAATTATAGGAAACATGAGCCGAAAGATTAGTAATCATGCTGTATCTCGGCTTAAGCAGGACTATATACGTCTGAAAAGAGATCCAGTGCCATACATAACTGCAGAACCACTACCATCCAATATACTTGAATGGTAATATCATTTATTGCTGAGCGCTACATCAGAGTAGTAGGCTAAAACCTTATTTTGGAAAGGTGTACACACTGGGGCCACAAACCAGGGGCGAATCTCCAGCATTTTTATGGGGGGTAAGATGGCTCCATATCTGCATAGTCATTGGGCATGGGCTATTTAATTTTTTTTTTCCACAAATTACTAGGGGAGACAATTCGCCAAATAAAGATGTCCCTGTCCAGGACATTCTAGCCTATTAGTAGTGTCCAGTAAAATTATTGATGGGGAGCTTTTTTCATTCTCTGGAATTAGGGTAAGATACCCAGTAGCTTGGCTGTTAATCACCACCTCTTCCCAATAAATATCTGTTTAGCTTGGATATTCTAACCATATACACCACTAACATTTTTAAATGCACTGGTAGTTAACCATGAAACTTAGCTTAAGTTCAGACACCCACTTTGGTAAATTTTGTTGTTGTTCATATTAGCCTATTGATTTACAAATAAAGTGAACATAGACCTACTGCTACATTTTTAAATGCACTGATAGTTAACCATGAAACTTAGCTTAAGTTCAGACACCCACTTTGGTAAATTTTGTTGTTGTTCATATTAGCCTATTGATTTACAAATAAAGTAAACATAGACCTACTTCTTGATACCTTTTTTAAATTTCTTTACATATAATAATCATTTCTACTGCAAATTCAAATTTGAGCTCTAGAAAATCACAAAAATATTTCTAGTTTTTGGATATAATAAAGACTTAAAAATTTGGCTTGAAACTCAAAACAACCAACCTAGGCTTTACAACATACAGAATTTGCAATAGATATGATTATTATATCTGACAAGAGATTAAAAAGGCATTGAGTGATATGTTCATTTTATTTGTAAGTCAATAATATGAACAATGAAAAATTTACCCACACTTTATGATTAAGCCTAAAATTGAGCATAGGATTTTAAAGTTAGAATTACATAGGCTATCTAAATTATAGATAGACCATATCTAGAATACATTCAATCTATGACAAATTTGCAAAGAATAATGACTATATTAAAATAGGCTAAGATGTAAGGGTATTCATTTAGTCTAAATTTAAATGTCAAATAAAGGCTTCTCAAGATTATAGAAAGCAACTGCTTAAAAGCCCAGTCATAACCATCAGCTTATCCTAACTTTTTGAACTATATGATATGTAGGATTAAATGTCTTCTATCCATGATTATAAAAGATGCATTTTAATAAAATATTTGTCTAAAACTAGGCACTCCAAGTGCTATTACCTTAGTTGAGCAAGGCTAATGAAACATTTAGGAGTAGGGTAAATTTTTAGTAGTTCAATTCATTATAAGGAAACACTAAAATTCTGGAAGCTATCTTAAAACATTCCAAAATACTTACAGGTTGCTTTAATTCACCCACACACCCCCCCCCCTTAACAGACAAAGGGAGACATCCCCCTTATAGCCCAAACTATACATACTCTTTGTATTTATAATTTTGCAATTCTTTTCTTCCAGCCACTTGTTTACTTTAAGTGTTGAATTAATAAGAAGGCAAAAGTTGTGATATTGAAAACAAATAGAAATAAAAAAAATTCTTACAAGTGAAGCCTAACTGAAAGTCTATACAAAATTTGTAGAATTCTAGTACTTCCTCTAAACAAATAAAGCCTGCACAACAAGTAGTATGCCCACTTATGCTGATTTGTAACCATTTCAACTCTGGGTCAAACTGATCTTACTGGAATGAAAGAATCAACAAAAAATGCTTCAATACACAATCATTTTCTTAGGATTAATTCAAAAAACTTTTCCACAAAACAAATTTTGTTAAGAAAAGTACAGAGCTCCCTTAAGCCAAAAATGAGTAGAAATAAAGTTAAATAATTGTTCTAGCATAATGTAAGCTTATGCTAAATTATTGAATAGTCAAAAGTTAGTCAACAGAGTCAGCATAAGTTAGCAAACATTTTTTTTTTTTAGATAATCTTTCATTTGTCATCAGAGCTTTAAGCTCTATCTGCATTCCAAATTTTTTCCATTAAGCCCAGTCATAACCATCAGCTTATCCTAACTTTTTGAACTATATGATATGTAGGATTAAATGTCTTCTATCCATGATTATAAAAGATGCATTTTAATAAAATATTTGTCTAAAATTAGGCACTCCAAGTGCTATTACCTTAGTTGAGCAAGGCTAATGAAACATTTAGGAATAGGGTAAATTTTTAGTAGTTCAATTCATTATAAGGAAACACTAAAATTCTGGAAGCTATCTTAAAACATTCCAAAATACTTACAGGTTGCTTTAATTCACCCACACCCCCCCCCCCTTAACAGACAAAGGGAGACATCCCCCTTATAGCCCAAACTATACATACTCTTTGTATTTATAATTTTGCAATTCTTTTCTTCCAGCCACTTGTTTACTTTAAGTGTTGAATTAATAAGAAGGCAAAAGTTGTGATATTGAAAACAAATAGAAAAAAAAAAATTCTTACAAGTGAAGCCTAACTGAAAGTCTATACAAAATTTGTAGAATTCTAGTACTTCCTCTAAACAAATAAAGCCTGCACAACAAGTAGTATGCCCACTTATGCTGATTTGTAACCATTTCAACTCTGGGTCAAACTGATCTTACTGAAAGAATCAACAAAAAATGCTTCAATACACAATCATTTTCTTAGGATTAATTCAAAAAACTTTTCCACAAAATAAATTTTTTAAAGAAAAGTACAGAGCTCCATTAAGCCAAAAATGAGTAGAAATAAAGTTAAATAATTGTTCTAGCATAAAACCACCATAAATCACTATCAATAAATTAATGAAACTCAAAATGAAGAGAAATTACAATAAATAGCCAAGTTAAATTCAAAACAAACAAAAATCAATGTGGGTAGAGCTGATAACCCCAATGTCTTCTCAAGGTTAAAACATTATTCATGCTTTACTAAAAAATGAAAAAAAAGACCATTGAATACAGTTTAATTGACATGTACTGATGTTTATTCTTTAATGTTTTGATAATATCCTATTTATGAAAGTAAAAATTGAAAACATTTAAAAATTTCTGCTAATTTTTGGCTTAATGGAGCTCTTTAATTTTCTTCGAAAATTCTTTTGTGAAAAAAGTTTATTAAGATATACAGGTATAAAAAAAATATCTGTTTATTTTTTTGACATTGTCTTATGTGCTTAATTTTATATCTTTTTGGCTTTTTCTATAAGAATTTGTAGTGTGGGTTGCTAATTGTATGTTGAAGAAACTTTTTCAGCAATTTTTAACACTGACACAAATGGTATTCTTAATTTAGTTTTATGACTAATTTGGTATAATTATTATATAATTTATTTTGTGATAGTTTTACACCTGGAAGATTATTTGACATAATTTTCGCTAATTCTTGGCTGAATAGAGCTCTCTACTATTCTTTGAAAAACTTGTTTTGTGGAACTTGTCTGTTCATTTTTATTGGCATAGTCTATTTCATGGAGACATATTGTATATTTTTTCAGTTTTTCCTATAAGAATCCATAATATGGGTTTCGGGACTTCTACTTTTGAACTGAATTAGCTCCTTTAAAAGTCTCAATTATATTTATAGCTATTGTAGAGACGTGTCACCTTTGATATTGCTTATATGCCCTTTTGAAAACCCAAATGTATACAGTTTTTTCAGTTTAAGAATGTATTAGCTTCTTTAGTTACAGGAGCTGTAGTGATAGTAATAATAGTATACACATAGTGCCTTTTGGCTAGTTCAAAATCCCCCACAGCTTATCCTTAAAGGTCTAACTTAATAATATATAATTTGTTCTTCAGATATTGCTTTGTCACCTTTTTGAAAGTCCACCTGCTTATAGTTTGTTTCGAGTTAGTTCAACATCTTCCTAAATATTCCTTAAATCCTTCACCCTAATACAATTAGCTTGCATAATAGCAATAGTTGCATCAGTATTGGCAGCAGTATGTACATAGCACCTTTGGTTTCTTCAATATCCCCTTCAACATACACTACTGCTTAATATCAGCAACCAATCCTGCAGCTTTTTTATGCATCCCCTTGACAACCTATGTGGGCATAGTGTATTTTGAATTATTTCCATGCAGATTTATACATCTTAAATTGTTTGCCTTAATACCCTTGGTTTTAATAGTAGTAGTAGTAGGCTAGTAGCAGATTAATAGTAGTAAATAATTAATAATAGTAGCCCAAGCTTTAGTGGCAGTAGTAACAATGGTAGCAGTAGTAGTAGTATGAGTAGAAGTTGTAGCATTATAATGTAAGTATTTTCTTTTGGTTAGTTCAACATCCCTCACAACAAGTCTTGTTAGTTTCAACTTCACAAACCAAACTATTCCTAAGATATTGTTGTTACACCCTTTAAACAACCTGCATACAGATGGGGTGTTGTGATTCAATTCACCTTCCTCCATCAAAATTCCTTGATAATTTCACCTTCAAAACCCTTAGGCATAATTGTAAAAGTTGTCACAGTAGTAGTATTGAACTCAATATTAATAGTATTGAATAGCAGTACTACTACTGGCAGGAGTAGTATTAACATGTTGCCTTTTGATGAGTAGAACATCCCTCTCATCAAGTCCTGGAAGTTCCATCTTATAACAATTAGCCATTGCTATGACATTGCTGATATATCCTTTTGATAACCTGTGTGTTTGTATAGTTTTTGAAATTTCGTCTCAATGCTTTCATCTTCATCCTTACAAGTACTTTCAATAGAAGTAGTAAATATAGCAGTAACAGTAGAACTAGCTGTAATGTGCATATATTGCCTTGTGGTGAGATAATCTTCCCCTTTAAGCATTCTCTGAAAGTTCCAACTTAATACTCAAATTGATTCTTGAGATATGCTATTTGGACAATGGGCATGCACATAGCATCTTTTGATTTTGTTCAAATTTTCCTCAATACTGTAAATGTAGTAGTCTGGTAGCAGTAATGGTGTTAGTTGTAGTAGTATTGGTAGCTTGCAAATATTGCCTTTTTGATCATCTCCCTTATCATTTCCTGAATTTTCCAAATTAATATATTCAGTGTCTTACACCCTTTTGGAGATATGCATTCGGATGAAATGTCTTGAATTAGTTTAACACTCCCCTCAACATTCTCTGAAAGTCTCACCTGAATGCTTTTCATCTTTTTGGAAAGTGAATTTCAAACATGCATACCTTTCTCAATAACATTTATAATGTGTGAACAATGAACAAATGGCCTAACTTACAGCCCTTGTTCTGAGGACTGTGAGGAGGTTTATATCTCCTAAGACATTTTTACTTTACCTTTCAACAATGCAGAACAAAATAGCTCTCTTAAAATTTTGATTGGCATTTTTTGGGGAATAATAGGCTTTGACGGGGGGGGGCTGATTGCCCTCCATTTCCTCTTGAGTCTTAAAAATGGCGCTAAAACTTCTGACTTTCAATCAAATGGGCTATTTCTAATCCAGGGTTTATACAACTATCCACTCAATAAAAACCTTATATGCCCCAAGGCATAACTAACAACCCTTGTTCATAGGCTCTGGGGGATTGTGTCCACCCTAAACACATTATTAAAAGATTTTTTGACAATTGGTAACAAAATGGCTGTCTCATAATTTCAATTGAATGGGTTTTGGGAAAAAAGGATATCTGGTAGGAGAAGGGGGGCTAGTTGCTCTCCATCCTGTATGACTCTTAAAAGGGAACTTGAACTATACATTTCTGTCAAATGAGCTTCTTCTAATGTTCCATGACCACCCTTTGCATAAAAACCTTAAATTTTCCTGTGGCATAACTTACAATCCTCGCCCATTAGCTCTGGGGGATTGTGTCCACCCCAGGGGCGGATCCAGGGGGGCAATCACCCCCCTAGACGGGCTGTAATTATTTTTTTACTGCACTCGCGGAAGTCTGCATTAACGCACGTTTTAACTGCTGTAACTAGACTATAAAACCTTTTTACATTACGTTCATTCCACAGCTTTTCCACTATCAAGCTAGCCTCGAGTATTTTTTGTCACCTCACAGCATAGCAACAGTTCACCCAGTAAATTTTAGCTAGTTCTCGTCTCCCTGTTTGATGTAAACATTGGAAGTGGGTGGGGTTGCACAACGCAACCAAACCTGAAGTGTCAAAAACAAACATGATGTCGGGAAAACGCGGACAAAAGACGCTTGACAGCTTTGTCATTTCAAAGTCTCGCAGAATAGATAGTGTAACTGTAACTGCAAATAGCTCTTCAATTAGTTCTGTTGGAAGTGGCGAACACGGGCAAATTCCTAACATTTTCAAATCTTCTGTTAACCCCGTTAGCGTTCAGAGTGATCATCCAACAACACCCCCGACCCTGTTTCCGGAAAACGATATTGGGATCCACATCGGTACAATGCATGCCATTGACGACCGAATAAAGTGCAAGCTTCTGGAGAGGCCATGGAAACTCCCGATTGGATGCCAAATGCCGTATTCTGTTCATTTAAAGCGGGGGAAAGACGAAAAAAGGTACTTGAACGATTCTCATTTGCAGAGTTTCCACTGGCTTGTATATTCTGCTGCCCAGAAAGGCCTTTTTTGCAAATACTGCCCTCTTTTTGTAACTGGGGCTAGCGGGGGTTCAAACAGACAGGTTCCCCTACAAAAGCTGGTCACAAAGCCTGTCACAAAATTTGCGAAGTTACTGGGAAAAGATGGAGACCTGACAGTACATGATACTTCCCGGTACCATCATGACGCAGTAGAGGCTGGGAAGTCGTTTCTAAGAGCCTACCATTTTCCACACGCATCTGTAAATAATCGCGTCAACGAACAGCGAATGAAGCAAGTAACAGAAAACCGAGAGAGGCTAAAGCCAATTCTGGAATCAACCATATTTCTAGGAAGGCAGAATATTCCACTGAGGGGCCATTGGGATGATGACAGCTTAAACTTGGATGACATGCCGCTTTCCAATGAAGGAAACTTCCGAGAACTACTACGTTATCGTGCTGAAAGTGGCGACAGTAAATTAAAGGAACAACTGAAAACATCAGGAATAATTGCTATCGACATCAGCAAAACAACTCAAAACCAGTTGATTGACTGTTGTGCGAAAAGAAGTTATAGGTGCCATTCTAGAAAGAGTAAAGTCAGCAAGGTATTACAGCATCATTTTTGATGAGACAGCAGATGTGTTACATTCATCGCAACTTAGTTTAGCTCTCTGCTATGCCTTTGATAACCATAGACGTGAGGACTTCATAGGTTTTTTTGACGTTCATCATGCCACCTTTGAACCTTCCACTGCAGATAAAGAGCCGACTGTCAACGGAAAAGTGATTGGCCAGCTAGTTCTAAGCCTTTTAGCTGAAATGGGTTTGAATTTGTGTTGGAATCGGTATGGATGGGTGTGCAATGATGGTATCAAATAACTGTGGTGCTGTAGTTGAAATTCAGAAAAAAAGCTAAAAATGCGTCTCATTGTCCCTGCTTTAACCACGCCCTGAATCTTTCTTTGTCAAGAAGCTTAGCTGTTTCGAGCATCAGAAATGTCATAGGCATTATAAAAGAAGTTGTTGCATTTTTTAATGAATTTGCGAAGAGAAATTACGTCTTGAATAAGGTTCTAGAAGCTCACGGGAATCGGCGAGACGAGGTGGATCGAGCGACACGATTCGCTTAGGCAGTTTGTGTCCGAACTTCCAAAAATCATCCAGGCTTTGGAACCTATTAGTCACTGGAGTGAATCAGTGACCGCTCCGGAGGCAAAGACGCTTGTCACAGCGTTACATAGTGCGGAATTCATGGTTTCCCTTCAGTGTCTACACAGTATTTGTGCTCTGACCTTGCCTCCTAGTCGGCTATTCCAGAAGAAGACTTTGGACTTGGGCGCTGCCGATAGCCACGTTTCCGATCTTTTGGAAATTCTTGCAAAGCGACGGGAAACGTGTGACGAAGAGTTCGCATTAGTATTCGAGCAAGTAAAAGAATTGTCAGATAAAATCCAATTGGCTGTTGAAGTTCCAAGGATTACACAATAGACAGGTTTATCGAAATAATCCTCCTTATACTACGCCTGAAGAATATTATCGACGTGTTGTATTTATACCTATGCTCGACTCAGTCATAAGTGACTTAAAGAGCCGATTCTCAAGAGACACGCTGAACTCTTTCTGGTTTACCGTACTGTTGCCATCAAATATTATGAATTGTACGGATGATTTGCTGCAATCTTCCGTCAAAGAGATCTCTAGCATGTACCGTCAACTTCTTGGCTTAACCGTGCCGTCTACCAGGGCAACACTTGAACTGAAAACCTGGCTCAGAGCACAGAAGGGGAAAAACTACACTCAATGGTTTGGCCCTCCCTAATGTGCACCGCAACATCGATATCAGCATTGACAGAGTAATCGACAGGTTTGTGAACAGTGGAACCAGGAAGCTTGAATTTGGCTTGTAAACAGTTGTCAGTTGATCAAGTACAGTTTTTGTAATCATTATTGTAATATATGAAAACCACATTTTGGTTAAACAATAGACTGCCGGGGAAACTTAAAACGTAAAAAATAAAGTCAGCGTTGTGGCCGACAAAAAGGACACTACCCCCACTCTTTTCGGAAAGAATCCCCCCCCCCTAGAACGAAAGGCTGGATCCGCCCCTGGTCCACCCTAAAGATATTGCTAAATGATTTTTGGACTATTGGTAACATAATGGTTATTTCATAATTTCAATTGAATATATTTCAGGAAAAGAGCTTGTCAGGAAGGGGGGGGGGGATTGGCTAGTTGCTCTCCATCATGTTTGACTCTTATAAGGGAACTATAACTGTATATTTCCATCAAATGAGTCTCTTCTAAAGTTCCAGGACCACCCCTTTGATACAAACCTTATATGCCCCTGTGGCATAACTTACAACGCTTGCATTAAAGTTTGTGGGGGGTATAGTCATCCTAAATGACAATCGCTTTTGTCTATTAAATGGGCACCAGCCCTTTGAGTTTCCAATCAAATGAGTGATTTTCGAAGTTTTTACAACAACAAATAGCTATCTGAACATTTTTATCAGATGCATTTTTGGAAAATATGAGGCATGGGTTTCTGCCCTCTAATCACACTGAATCTTAAAATGGGCACCAGAACTTCTAATTACCAATCCAATGAGCCTCATCCAAAGTTCAAATGGCCACTCTTTCTATAAAAAACCTTACATGCCCTGAGGGGATAACTTACAACCCTTACCCTAAGGGCCGTGGGGGGGGGGCTGTCTTCTGCAAAGACATAATTTATTGATCTTTTAACAATGCTAAACAAAATAGCTATCTCAAAATTTTGAATGGATGTGTTTGGGGAAATGATGTGCGTGGGAGGGGGTCGGTTGCCCTCCAATCACTTTCAACTATTAAAAAGGGTACGGGTCCCTTCAATTTTCAATCAGATAAGCCCTATTCAAAGTTTTTATGACAACAAATGACTGTTGTATAATTTTTATCAGATGCATTTTGGGAAAATACTAGGTGTGTGTGTGGGGGGGGGGGGGTATCCGCCCTCTGGTCACTTTATATCATGAAAAGGGCATGGAACTTCTGATTATCAATTCATTGAGACCCCTCCAAAGTTCTTACAACCACCCTTTTTATAAAAACCTTATATACCCCCAGGATATAATTTACAACTGTTGCCCTAAGGGCTGTGGGGGGGGGGTCATCTTCAAAGACATAATTCCGGGACTTTTAACTACGCTGAACAAAATGGCTATCTAGAAATTTTGATTGGACGTGTTTGGGAAAACGGTGGGCATGGGAGGGGTGTTGGTTACCCTCCAATCACTTTTAACTATTAAAAAGGCCACTGGCCATTTGAATTACCAATACAATGGGCCCTTTTTGAAGTTTCTGTGACAACTTTTTTAATACGAAGTGTCCTGGTCTAAAAAAAAATACATTGGGCCTATATCACTCTTTGCTTAGGCAGTGCTATTGCTCTGTCTATGATTGACAAACTGTGCTCTGAGCTCAAAAGCTGCTTCATGAATGTTCTTCCACTGTTAGAGTTAATTTCTGCATTAGATGTAGGTTAGCTATACTTTCTTGTTACTTGCCAGTTTAGTAAATTATATGGAATCTTACTATGACGTAACGATGCTAAACTTCACAGTCACGTAAAAGAATTGTCAGTAGCATATTTTGAACTTTTAAGAAATATACATATTTTATTGCTCTGCTTGTCATAACTGCTAGTAACGAGATGCTTTTCTACACTGATTTAAACATATATTAGATCAAAAATGGACCATATATGCTCAGTGATCTGGTGCTGATGTTTAGTGAAAAGCCTCCTGTTAAATCCTGAGATCTAGATGCTATTGAGGATATTTTTGGAAAATGAAAAGATGTTGATTCCTAGTGCTGCAGTAAAACTGTAAATTGATTTTTCATATCATTTCTACACCTATCATTAGTTGCTTTTAATTGTTTCTTAATTTTATTAGCCCATTTTTAGGGAGGCCTCTGCCAGCCACTGTAAAGATGTATTGCTCTTAAATAGCTCTTTGGGCCTGTCACTTTAGTGGGCATGCAGAGTTCGCCTCCCCTCTCCAATTAGTTCAAAGTAAAATGACACAGAATGCTCTTTTCCAATATACTAATTCGAGCTATTGCAAAGTCAATTTAAAGTTAGGCAGTTCCACATTGATATTGTTTTTTTTTTTTATTCCTTTTTTTTATATTGGCAGGGCTAAGATGAAAACATGCCATTTGATTTAGGCTGTTCAATTTTTTTTTTTAAACATTTTTAGTTTTAATTTTCTCATTTTAATGTAAGTATATATATATATATATATATATATATATATATATATATATATATATATATATATATATATATATATATATATATATATATATATATATATATATATATATATATATATATAGCCTATATATATACATATATATCTATATATATATAAATAAGTTGTCTGTGGATCGTGGATCAGGTGACGTCATGTTTCTGTGTCGGCTGACGTCATGAAATTAGTTGTCGTCATTTTTGTTATGACGATGCTTAGTATATTGTAAAACACATTAATTTGGTTAATAATATACCATTTAAAACACCAAAATGAACATGCTGGAGTAGTCACTCGGTGAGAGAGGGTGTCAGAACGGAGAATGAAGGTCCCAGGTTCAAATCCTGGTTAGGCTAAAAAAGGTAAAAAACTAAAAACTAAAAAAAAAACTGAAAAACTAAAAAAAGGCAAAAACTACAAAAAAAACTAAAAACTAATAAAAAAAATAAAAAAGCTAAAAAACTAAAAAAACTAAAAAAAGGTAAAAAACTAAAAAAAACTAAAAAAAAAAACTAAAAAAACTAAAAAAAAACTAAAAAAAAGGAAAAAACTGAAAAATAAGCTAAAATAAAGGTAAAAACCAATAAAAAACTAAAAAGAAAAAAAGGAAAAAACTAAAAAAATTCTCATCTAAAAAACTAAAAAAACTAAAAAAGGTAAAAACTAAAAGAACTAAAAAAGAAAAAAATAAATGACGACACTCAAAGAGAAAGCGACCAGGACAAAAGGAATGTTCGATTAGCAATCAACAAAGCACCGGGACACAGGGAGTATAAATGACGACCAGGACATAAGTAAAAAAAAAACTAACAAAACTAAAAAGAAGGTAAAAACTACAAAAAAACTAAAAAGAAAAAAAACTAAAAACTAATAAAAAAACTAAAAAATCTAAAAATCTAAATAAACTAAAAAAGAAAAAAAAAGGAAAAAAATAAAGGAGAAAAACAAAACTAAAAAACGAATGTATATACAGACCGGGACACCGGGATACAAATGACGACCGGGACACAGGGAATATAAATGACGACCGGGACACAGGGACACAACTGCAACGGGGACGCCGGGGGGCACAGGGGGATATAAAGGACGACCGGGACACCGGGACAGGGAATGGTCGATTAGCAATCACCATCAACAAAGCTCAAGGGCAATCATTAGAATCATGAGGTATAGATCTGAATACGGATTGTTTTCCCATGGACCATTATATGTTGCATGTTCAAGAGTCGGTAAACCTGACAATCTATTTATATGCACAGACAATGGGACAGCAAAGAATGTTGTATATTCGCAAATTTTACGTCTATCTATCTATATTCACAGGTGGGACATAGGGACACAACTACAATGGCGCGTAACTAATATGGCGCGTAACGACTTACGCGCGCGGGGGGGCTTGGGGGGTGGGGGCGCGAAGCGCCCCCACCAACTAGGTGTTGATTGGGGTGGCGCGTGTCGCCACCCCAACAGCTAGTATATATATATATATATATATATATATATATATATATATATATATATATATATATATATATATATATATATATATATATATTCCTGGTGTTGTGCTGAAGATGGCCCTTGGACGTAGGGCCGTCTTTTAAATATTCACTGAATTGAATTACGCTGTCTTGAAAAAAAAAATTACCTATTGTTTGTATGTTGTGTTTGTTTGATATGGAAAGGCAGTATGTTCTTCATTGCTATTTATATTTATAAAAAACAGAATTGAATTGGGAATCAAATGGCATAAGCCTATTTCTTTTTTTCAATTCGATTTCTGTCTTACATTATAAATTTGCCTAAAATATATCACCCAAAATGAAAAAAAAAAGAATTGTATAAAAAAACAGAAAAAAAAAAAAAATGGTGGCCTATGTCTTTTACTGAAACTGAGCTAAATTACAAGTTACTTTTGTTTGAAAAGATTGACCGAGAATTGAATTGATAATTTTAGCAAGAAGAAGCTGAAGCAGTATGTGAAGAAAAAAAAATCATAATAATTTCACCTTGAAGCTTAAAGATTTTGGATAATCTGACTTGATAATTGAATGTTGAACCTGAAATATTAAATGAAATTGTGTTTGACTATCAAGAACATAAGATACCGTTTATCTTCATACAATCCACATAGCCCTTTAGAGCTCAAAATGAAATTTCTGATTGTATTGATTAGAATATTTGGAAAGAGTGTTGAAAAGTAAAATGCTTCGCGTGTTAATCATTCTAATTGATAGAAACAAGCTTATTTTACCAATTTACTCAACATCAGATGCATTCATATTGTGATTTATCCAGTTGATTCGTGTAGACTAGCTAACAATAGAAAATTGTATTTGTTAGGTTTAATTTCCATATGTTTTTTTTTTATTATGAAATTTAAATTTGCTAGCTTGAAGATAAACCATGTATTTGATGTGTTTTTCAATGCTGTTTTAAAATGTAATAACCACCACAATTAGAAATCTCAGTTTGTACCTTCAAAGAGTCTCCAATCTAAATGGTGGCATACAGTCCCTTATGATTTTTGATAGCAGAATTAGAATAAAAATCTACCATTTGACTAAAGAATTAATGCTCTTTTAGTATTTACATTCATCTATTCTAAATACATATATTTATTATAGTTGAATAAAGTAAATTTCATAATTCAACATCAGAAATAAAATCTTGCTTCTCATTGTTCTTTGCATTATCATAAGTATCAAGGAACAGAGAAACATTTTGAAGCCTCTCATCCGGGACCTATCTTAAGTCTATTCATACCTTAAAATGTGAATTATCTAAAAAAAATTTTAACTATTAACTTTTAGGGCAGGACCACTTTTTTTGTCAGTGTTGCCATGTTGAACCATGGAAGTAAATAAGTAGAGCTAATTAGTTGGGGGCACGAAAGTGACAACTATATCTTCAACAGAAAGATAGACCCTCTTAACCTACCTACTTACTTTTACTTCTTGTCCTGATCAGACTAGAGGCTGCTCTGTCTTGCACAACATTGATAATTTCACCAACAGTCATTTTACATGCTGCATTGTGATGTACAATGGCTTCAATATGGTACAACCAGTCCCTAACGAAAGGGCCAGAAGCCACTAACAGCTGTTTTGTGCTATATCTTTTCATCTTATTTTATGTTGATTTTTCACCTGTTTCCTTTTTTTTAATTGTGTACCTACTGCTACCAAAAGCTATATATGTAAGTCTTTTTACGTAATAATTGAGCTCCCAACTGTTCTTAAATATTAAAATACATGTGATTGTTTAAGTTTCCACTTAATCAGTTCAATAATCAAAATTTACTTTAACTGTCTTTTGTGCTTTAAATTTCTTGATTGCAGTTCTTGAGTCCCTGGTAATATTGGATAATGTTAAAATTAAAAAAAAATTAACTTAAGAAGTTTTTATAGGTGGTCATAATAAATCCATGCATTTGAAATAGATGACTCTGTGATATTAACGTAGCATTGAACTATCATTGCAAAATTATGCTACACAAAATTTTTTATAGCGTAGCAAAGCAAAGAGCGTAGCGTAGCAAAGAGAATCAAGGTGCACCTTTAAGGGTTTAAGAGGAAATTTGAAATAGTACCAATTATTTTATTTGGGAAGAGCATTAATGGCCCATGAAAGAGTGTGTTTATTTTTTAGCTAGCAAATTAACTAAAAAAAAAAAATCTTTATTGGTTTTTTATACAGCTAAGGACTGATAAAACTCTCTAGATGGCTGACCTTATCTAAACAACAATAGTAATAATAAAAGAAAAAATTGCACTTTCACTTTGGTACTCTTTAGTTTAACTAAATATTATCGTGAATAGGCTGTTTGCTAAAATCTTGGTATTGGCTAAATATCAATGTGAATGGGCCTTCAGTTGGGGAAAATTGATTTCGAAGGTTATATTCTCCTTTTTTTTCAACAAATGTTGCTATTAAAAAATTTGAATAAATTTTCTTGTGTTACTGTCAAAACGACGAAGGACTGTGTTAAAAAAAATGAATGAAAGAATTTGAAAACTGTCATAATGTAGCCAAAAGTCACTGAAACTTAGACATGGGCCAGTTAAAGGCAATTGGTAAAAAAAAGCTTAGCAGAGCAGCATAGACAAAAATGAAGCATGAATTTTGCTTTAATTATACCTAGTTTAAATAAAGAAATGCCCAAGAATGTTAACCAATAACTAAATTTATTTTAGAAACTACTCAGTAATTCAGATTTATATCAGTTTAACCTAATTGAAGATTTTGGCTGTCCACAGATGCTTTGTTTTGGCGGGAAACAATGGGGAGGCAACCTGTAATAGGTAACTCTTCCAGGAAGAGTTTAAAGCCTACCGAAGCAAACAAAACCTAGGAGAATTATTGATTAGTCAGACCAGTGTAATGTTGTGTTGTTTACTAGGCTATCGTTTCCTCGAGGGGTGCCACTTGTCACCCTGCAGCATTATTTGCAGTCATGGTTGTGGTTAAGCAGATTTGTAAAAGGTCCATCTTGACACCAATAAGTAGTTACGCAAGCAGGGTTTATCTTTTGGAGATAAAGAGAGATGGAGGAGTATATGACAGAGCAGAGAATTGAAATATCCTCTGTCGAAAAATGTTTATCCAAGGCAAAATTTTGTATCCAAGCTAAGTTTCTAGCCTTAATCTGTCTTCAGGTGGTAGGTATCACAAGATCATAACTTTTCGAAGTGAACCATGCCATTTCTACCCAAAACCTCTTGAATTTCGTTATTATATCTATAATTTCATATAGTTTTTGAGTAATTCCTCTAACCCCTCCAAAAGAGACAAAATTTATTCGCACATTCTTACTTACTCAGTCAAAGAAGGGTAAATCATTCAATTTATTTAGTGTCAAAATATAAAATTTATTTCTTTTTCTTTCAGGCATTATATAGTGCAAGGACCACAAGATAGTCCGTATGAAGGTGGTTATTACCATGGAAAACTGGTCTTTCCCATAGATTTTCCCTTCAAACCCCCTAGTATTTATATGATCACCCCAAGTGGAAGGTAAATATCTTCTATTTTCCTCCCCACCAATTTTTCTTTCACAAGTAATATTAGTTGTGTTGTCAAATGTAATTTTATGGCTTAAGTTTTAAGTTAACGTTTAATTTAAGTCTGGTTAAATTGGATCATGTATTTGTGTAACTTAAGAACTTTGCTATTTGTAATTTGATTTCAAAAAGGGCAATTTGATGGTGAAACTCCAGATATTACTGACATTTTTGCAATTGAGTCAATAAACAGGATTTCTAATATGGGTTAAGGAACATAAAAATTTAAGGTAGATTCCTATATTTTGAAATGATATTGTTGTATACAGGCCTAGAAAAAAAAGAACTCTCAACATAGAACTAGCAAAGAAATCAGGATTTAAAAGGAACTGAAATTCTTTCTATGGGCTGGGTTTTAAGTTTATAATTGGTCCTTGGTTTGTCCAATGGTTTAATCGGGTTTATAAATTGATTTTAGCATAATTTCTTAGGATTTGAAAGGAACTGAAAATCTTTCTTTTGTGCTGGGTTTAAATTTAAATTTGGTCCTTGGTTTGTTTAATGGTTTAATCGTGTTTTGAAATTAGTTTTTATGATTTTTCAGGATTTAAAAGGAACTGAAACTCTTTCTGTGGGCTGAGTTGTAAATTTAAATTTGGTCCTTGGATTGGTTAATGGTTTAATCGTGTTTTTAAAGTGGTTTTCAGCATGATTTTGGCGTATTTTTTTTTTTTACCTTTTCTTGTTTTTTCTTTCCATTTTGTAGAAAACACTAATATTAACCGAAAACACAATTTATTATCTATTTTCATTGATTGGATAAGCAGTTAATTTTAACTTGAATGTAATAAACCTGTTCAGTATTGTAAAGTTGACTAAATCCTCAGCCTGATACTCGTTTCATGTATCAATTCAACAATATTACTAGAAATGGGTATATTAAACATGAAATTGATTTCTACAAATCGTATTTATTAATAATGTTAATCATATTGAGTTAGTCAAATATTGTATTAATTGCCAGAAATTAAGTGTATTAATATAGATGTTAAACAGGTGGAAAGTTTCAAATTTTATTGGAGCAGATAAATAATGTTTAAAAGATAAGGCAAAATAAATGACAAACAAGTGTAATAATTTTGTGGTTAATTTTGGCAAACAGTGTAAGTGTAGCTGTAAAAAAAGAAAGAAAAAAAATGCAAATGT
Source organism: Artemia franciscana (assembly GCF_032884065.1). NCBI lineage: Eukaryota > Metazoa > Arthropoda > Branchiopoda > Anostraca > Artemiidae > Artemia > Artemia franciscana. The sequence goes on along the minus strand of NC_088867.1, from coordinate 15,296,406 downwards.
ATGCCTGTAAATGAGGGTGATTACAATAAATTTACAGAATGCAAAATCATAGATGCTATCTTAATTTAATGAACTATATTTTTATTGAAAAACAGACGAAACGATGTCACTGACATGAAGGCTCAAAATATTTCAGGATTGGTATATATATATATATATATATATATATATATATATATATATATATATATATATATATATATATATATATATATATATATATATATATATATCTATATATATATATCTGCTTCTAATCTATGTATATTTCTGCTTCTAATCTATATGCTAATGATTAGTCTCGTCATATCCTTGTTATTGGGTTGGAAGGAGCCTTAGTTTGCAGTGTCTCGTTAAAAAATGTTTATTTTGATTTAATTGGATTAAGAATTGTATTAATAATTTTTTATTCTTTTATCCAGAGACAATTCAATGGCGATTGTCTTGTGAAATTTTCTTACGAGTTTCTTATACTATGTGTTAACTTCTAACCTACTCAATATGCCCACGTAAAGTATTCCCCTATCTTATCTTTTGCTTGGGTTTGAAGGAGCTTTGGTTTGTGGTATCTAATAAAAATAATTTTTAATTTGTTTTAATGGATTCAATGAGTTAATAATTTCACTATTAAAAATGATTTTTATCCATCGATATTTAAATGAGGATTGTCCAGTGATGTTATCTTATGATTCACTTCACAGTATGTAGGAATTTCTATATTTATTTCATAAGCTCATGTTTAGTCTTGTCTTTCCCCCCTTTTCTGACTTTGGTTCGAAGAACATCCGTTTTCGATGTCTTTTGTGAAAGTAATTTTTATTAATTCTAATGGTTTTAATTGATTGACTAAATTGATGATTTTAATTGGTAAAAAATATATTTTCATCGAGAGGTGGGTCTTTGGGGATTCTCCAGTTTCTTGTGAATTTTATGTAGCAGCTGTGTGTTAATATCTTTATCTAATCCATTAATCTCACTTAAGGTTTCGTCTTCTCTCCTAGTTTTAAATTGGCATGGAAAGAGTCCCTGTTGGTTGTATCTCATTGTAAATAAGTCAAACCAAATAAGAATAAGGAAAAAAAGAACCACTAAAGAATTAATGAGTAACTAATCGTTACAACTAAAGAATTAGTAAAGGATATAATTGAAATTAACCATGGAATTAAATAATCAAAGGAACAGTCAGAAAATTGTATCCAAAATCAGGCAATTTTCATTTTATACTGCGCATTTGATTGTGTAGATTGATCCCGTTTTCAAGCCTCTATCATTCACTCACTCTGGACGTCTTTTGGTTGCTATAAACTAACTAGAACCAGCTTTTTGTACTTTATTGAGACTTGAAAATAATTTGAATCTTGAAAGTTGCACCTATGTTTTGTATATTGTAATTTAAAGTTAGGATTTTTCAATCCTTTGCCTGCTTTTAGGTTCAGAGTCAATACAAGGCTTTGTCTGTCCATAAGCGACTACCATCCTGACACCTGGAATCCTGCGTGGAGTGTTTCTACAATTCTTACTGGTCTTCTTAGCTTCATGGTAAATAATGAATTTTTCATAATTTTGATTGTTTCATTTAGCAAAATTTTTAATTTTTCCAGCAATTTCAGCAAAGAAATTTCCCTTCAAGGTTACTACTAGGTAGGCTATTACAAGGTTTCCTAATTAATTTAACTTGAAATTGATTCTTTGAAAAATCGTCTTTTGTTAATTTGACTAATAGCTCTGTGTGAGATCTTCTTGGTTTTCTCATAATTTGCATTATCTAATTCAATGAAACATCTTCATTTTAAAATTTTTGATTTTTCTAATTTTTAGTTTTAATTTAGTTATTTTTAATTTTCAATTTATTATTTTTTGAAGTGTCTTAATTTTTCCCGCTGTAGCTTATACACCCGTTTCCAAGTTATGTTGAGTCCAATACTACAATTTGAAGTTAAACAAATTTAAAAAGTTGATAAAGTGAATACCAAAAAGATATGCATTTGAATGTATTTTTTTCAATAGCTAGCACTGTAATTATTTTAATTGAAAAAAAAAATTGATTCTGACTAACTTAGTTCTGCAATATAAACCTAATAGGATCTCTTTCCTATTTGAATATCTCTGTTACTATCATTAGTACTGGTGTACCATAGAATAAGGCTAGAGAATAATTTTGAAAGGATATAATTTTCTTTTGAAAATTAGAAATGACCAATGAAAGACAATATTGGCCTTTTTCCTACAAATAGTACATTGGTTACTAATAGTTGGAACCGGGTGTCCAGATTTAGTTTCTTTACCCTTTAAGTTTTTGCTTAAAAAAAATTTTCAGTTTGTTCCATTGCTAAAGCCAGTTTCAAAAATGCTAATATTTTAATGCTCCTAGAATTTTTACTATTGTATTGTTCGGTCTTTTTAATTAGATTGGCCATTGCTGAAATACAACTTGAAATATACCTGAAGAAGTGCATCAAAGAAAATTCAGTTTTGAACAAAGTTTTGTTTTTAATCTGGATTTTATTAATCCCAATGAAAAACTGGGCAACTGAACCCAGAGTTCTTATTTCGCCAAAAATATTATATTGAAAAAAAAAAAAAAACAAATGACCAGTGTAACAACACAAACACAGAAACAAATCCATACCATGAAAATAAAATAAATAAAAAAAAGACAGAAGGAGAAAGGAAGACTGTTTTCCTACTTTAGTAATTTAAATAGATGCACAATCAACCGCAAAGAATAATCCATGGACAGGCAGTCGTGTCGTAAGTAAGTATAAGTCGTCATGTACCGAATATTAAAAAACAAATAAAATAAATAAGACAAATAGTTCAAAGGTGACCACCCAGCACAAGGGCTCATCAGGAGAATACACACCTGCCTATAAAGGCTCGGCACTTTAAATTCCCTACCCAGGCAAGTGGCGTGCCTACCATAAATTCCCTATGTATGACTAATAATATGACCTCAAGCTCCCTAAATCTTCTACTAACCTCAAACGCTTTTTAAGATAATTTGTACCTTATCTTGTTTTGTCCTGCAAAAACTCATGTCTCGTTCCTAAAAAATAGTCTACGGTCATTTTCAGTTATACTTATTACATTCTGAGATATATATTTACCAGTGTGTTGTCACATGGTGTGTTCACAGTTTTATTTAAAAATATGGGTTTAATACATTCATGGCAGATGCAGATGCAGTTGGTCCTGCAGTATTAACCTGCATCCCTGAAATTATCATTAAGAATGTACATGAAAACCTAGGGTACATTAATTAACGTCAGATGCATGGTAAGACAAGTTGTACCTTTTGTTGTCTTATCTTCAAAAAAATATTATCTGCTTCCTCCTTGTTTAGATTTGTTGTTACATTTATTAAATTGTTAAGTATTCAATTACAAATATGTTATCACGTGTTATGTTCACGCATTTATCGCAAGTATATGTTTAGTGCATTTATTATAGACAACGTCACGTATGGTACTGCATTAATAACCTATGTGTCTAGAATTATCATTAAAACGTAAATGTGGAAATGTCTGGTTTCTCTTACCGCACCAAGAACAGTGAAAAGGAAATATGAATTTTGGGGAGTTTTGGGGAGAAATAAAAACAACGATGCTTTGTCAGTTAGTGTTCCGTATTGCCAAAATAGTTTGAGAATCTACCTGTGTGCATCCACACCGAGACTAAAACTGAAATGGTACCCCTACAAAATGATTCTTGCCATACACTGAAAATAATAGAAAAAAAAGAAATAAAATAAGAAACATTTTTGTTTCTTAGAAATAAAATCAGAAACAGGTTTGAATCGGTTATTTCTGAACTTATAAAGCTGTATATATCTAAAGTATGAAACATTTGCGATTCGCATTTTGATGGGAAAAAACTCCATATGTGGTTATACAGCAAAACATAAGCTTAACGTACGGCTTTCTTTTGAAGGTCTAGTCTTTTTTAGAATCAACAGACTGATAATGTTTGAAGTCTGTGGACAAAAAGTGTTGCCAAAGTGAACCAATTAGCTTTGCTTATTTATTTTCACGGTTCAACGTGGCAACACTGACAGATACGTGGTACTCCCCTTAGGCTTTTGAAATACCCCAAAAACAGATCGTAGAAAATTCCGGTTCTCAAGTATGAATAAACCTAAAACGGGTAAAGGGGGTTAAATAGGGATTTTTTTGGTGTCCTTGACATTTGAAGATACTCGGTATATTTCACATTAAAATTGAATTATTTTTTATTTTTCTTTTAGCATTAGTGTTTCCTGTTATGTATTTCATCAGCTTTTTACCCTCCCCCTTCCCTCTCTTCTTAATGAACATAGTTATGTAAAAGGGATATCTGTAATCAATGGTGTATCTAGGACTTTCGTCCGGAGGGAGGGTGGTTACAAAAAAAAAATGAAAAACACATCGAAAATTTTGTTGTATGCATTTTTGTTATGTTTTTACGAGCTGGTAAAAATTTTGGTGGGAAGGGATTCACATCCTGCACCAAATATTTATCTAATCGGATTTAAGTTTATTTGCTTAAACTCTACAACTTTATCGTTACTTTCATCTGTATACCGGATACAATAGCTTAAAGATAGTTTTGATTTTTCTTCTGTTTTTAACCTCCTGGATTACCAACCAGGATTAGCTTTTGTTCCACTCGCTTCGTCAAGGTTGGACCCGAGTTTGAATTGTAGAAACACTACAAATCGCATATTAGTGTAGTGTGATTTGTTACTAAATTGTGCATTGCAAAAATGGTGTCCTTGGTATTTTAAAGTACTCTATATGTGGTTGTGTAGTTTAGCAGCAGAAAATAAGCTTAAACATTTTTCACCAAACAGCTTAAGAAGGTGTAGCTTTCCTTTGAAGGTGTAATTCTTTTGGGACTCTACAGACGGATAATGCTTGAAGTCTGTGGAAAAAAAAATATTGCCAAACTGAACAAATTACTTTTTCTTGTTTATTTTCACGATTCACCGTGGCAACGCTGACCAAAATGTGGTACTGTCCTAAAAAACTCGTAATTTTTAAATAGCCTAAAGAAATATCTTTGAAAATTGTGGTTCTTATGTATAAATAGACTCAAAACGGATCCAGAAGAGGGGGACAGAATATGAGTTTGTTTTGATGTCCTTGGCACTTTAAGACGCTTGAGTTAGGGGTAAGCTACTAACATATCTTTTTGTCCAATCACGGCTGGTCCTGTGAAGTAAGCAAATATAAAGCTGAATTTTAAAGCTATAAGTTGTAGCGCCAGTTAGTATTGCATCAATAAGCTAGTGTGTTTATCTACAACTATCATTTAGACATTTACATATAAAAGTCTCATTTTTGATCTCATGGCAAACAAAACCATATTTATGTGGAACGGCTCTACTTGTATACAATTATTGAAGTTTTTTTTTTTAGCTTGAAAAAAGCCCTACATTAGGAAGTCTAGAAACATCAGATTATGAAAAGCGGAACTGGGCTGCTGCCAGTTTAGAATTCAATCTGAAGAAAAGTGTAGTCAAAGAACTATTCCCAGAAATTTATGAGGTAAGATAGAGCTAATCATTGGTTTTTGACTGCCTTTAGTGCTGGGGAGAGCTAATTTTGTTTTATATTTTTAGACAAGCACAGAAACATTTTGGCTTAACGGCTTGTACCGTTCTCATTCTACTCAAAATCTTGACATATTTACGATCTCATTTATAACTCATTAGAATAATAATAACAGGTCTAATTTTTGCCAAGGAAAGTCTTATAGCACATTTTTGAATAATACGCATCTCAAAATAAATAAAACATGTTAATACTCAGCCACCCTCCACTAAAAAACAACCTAAATTACTATTCTTCCTTCACCACCGCATTAACTTATATACAAACCTGAACTCATTTAGAAACGATATTTTTTTTCTTTACAATGGTCTGCAGGATCCACAGGAAATCAAAAGTAGCGTCCCTTTTAGTAAATAATTTCTTAAATGAGAAAGCTACTGGAACTCTACAAGAATGTTTACTACATGTCAAGTTCCTAAATTACATTTGCGAAAACGGCAATCCATTTCAGAACCCTTTCTTTCACAAACTCTTTTCCATTGCTGAGTGGTAGACAGTTAGCTCGAATTTGAAATCAAAAACCTCATAAGTTGGAAATGAAACTTATTTTCTACCTGTAAATCAATTTGTAAGTGATTCATCCTTTTCTGGTGGTCTTCTTCCCTATTAAGGAAAATCTAGGGTAATCTTGCTGATTCCAATGTAGCTTATATTTAATACAACCACAATTTTTTCCATTTTGACTGTAGCATCACCTACTACGCTGCGTATACAAACTGTCTTACTAACTTATAGCCAATATCGTATCTTTTGCGCCTTTCTTCTTCGTCTAAGCGAAAATAAGTCAGCCTTTTTAGGCTTATATTGCCGTATGCTTATGCTTTATTAATTAATGTATACTTAAGTAGTAATTAATCTCTAAGTGTGTTGCATTTGTATTGATTCTACCTCTGTGGCCGACTGCTCTCAAGCTCACCATGCCCTCAGAGCTCACCTCGTTAATATATTATTGGTGGAAGTTGAAAAATCAAAATGTATTTATGCATCTTGCTATCTTCTCTACTTGAAAAAGTTGAATTACGTAAATTTGCTGATGAAACTGCTTTGTATATCCATCTCTTCAGTTTGATATGCTCTCTTTGACCACCTTCTCCTGATAATATTACTCTCGAATGTTAAAGTTTTTTGCTTCATATCAAGTTTTTTGCTTGATTTCAATTTTTTTGGTAACTTTTTTATTTTACCCTTTTTTCATAGCATGGATCCCTTTTACCTCAACTGTCTTTATCTTTCTGTAATCTAATACTTGTTTTTATTTGACTAAATAAACTTCTAGTGCATTCAACAGAATCTGCTGAATGGACCTACACTCTCTTTCCAAACTAAATTTCTGAATGGGTGCCTGTTGTTGCATTTGTCTTTTCCGTATGTGCAATTTGTGAACAAGCAGAAAGGATATGTTTTAAATGTTCCAAGTGCAAAGACATCAAGGAATTAGCTATGCTTAGTGGCCATAACAGGATTAAAGCAATTGTACTTAGCAAAATAGCTGAAGCAGTACTTAATAAGACGGCCTTCGCGTGCATCCAGACCATGTGCGTGACATTTTGGGAGAAATTTAAGGTGTATTTCTGCTGTTCTAACAAAACAAAAATCTTATCTCATTTGAGATATAACCACAGGTGACTTCTGGGTTTAGAGTTTTGTATTAATGTTCATTTGCTATTCTCTCTTTTTCTCGTGGGATGTATGGTGGTAAAACGATTAGAATGGGAAATCCGTCTAATTTTTTCTTCAAGTCTTATATTTAACGTCGTGTAAGTTTAACTTATATAGTATAAATTTATTTGACATCCGTCAAGCCACTTCCTGGGAAGGGCTTATCCTTTTGTTCATAAGCTATATATGCAATAATTTAATTTAATATCCCGTGCCCACATTTCTACGGAAATAGATAATCCTAGCAGAATTATCTGGCTCTAGTTTCTGAGCCCTTGCGTATGAAACTACGTAATCTTTCCTCCTCGATCCCACTCACGAATAGTCAAGGCTCATTTAATGTAATGTATGTATACCAGAAGACACTGCTTTTTGTAAAAAAAAACTTATTTTGCCAATTAGTTTTTTGTGCGGAAATTGACCCTCATTTGTTGGTTGATATCCTTTTTACTTATTTTCACTTATAAGTTAGAAATCTAACTGTTGCTCTGATGTCAAATCAAAATTTAAGAGTATCTATTTCGTCAAAAAGTCTTCTGAAATGCTCCAGTTATAGTGAATTCTATTCTACTTTTAGAATATACAAACACAGAAATCGTCAGATTTATTATTTTTCTAACTTCCAACATCCTTCTGTAAAAGTACCTTATCCCTCCCCCTAACGCATCTCACGATTTCTCAAGACTCTTAAAATCGAACCTGGTGCATACAAAAAAAAGATGTTTAGCATTAAGTCGATACATTTCTTTATGTTAAAGATTTCTTTTTTTATGTAGAAAATGTCAGATGAAGTTCAAAGGAGAAAATTGGAAGCTGAAAATGCAGCCAAATCAGCATCAGTTGAATCTGGAAGTCCCTCTGCTTCTTCACACATAGTTGGAATAACAGATAGGCTGCAAAGCTGTCTCACAAATTTCGGAGTTTTAGCGTGCGTGATTGCATTCGGTTGGGTTGTTCAGTTTGTTCTCAGTTCTATTGACTATTGATGTTTCGCTGTAATAGAGAATGGGAAACTGGTATGGATCAAGTTATTTGATAAGAAGACAAAAAGGCATCTAAAATATATTTAAAAACCTTAAAAAGATTTTTTTTTAGTTTTTCTTTTGTTTTAAACTCAGAGGTAAATGACATTGCGCCAAAAGACTCAATGTCTATATTTCTACCTTTTTTCATTAGCCTACTTTCGGTATGCCAGTATAGCACTAGCCGTTTATCCAGAAAAAGTATAATAACAAAGTTTTTGCATAGTTTAAGGACTTTGAGATTGAATTCAAAGAAATTTTTTCCTTTAGTCATAATGGAAATTCTTAAAAATTAAAATTAAACTTGATTTGAATTTTATAATTTTTCTGGGCAACGTTGCCCTATCGGCGGTGCTAGTAGTTTTTACTAAACGTATCTTAAAGAGCATTTAAGATACTTTAAGGAAACCAATCTTTGAGCATACTTCTCAGTGCTTAGTTTCCCATACTCTTTGCTGCTTTAAAAGAGTATCTGGTCCTAGTGGTGAAGGCCAAGTTTATTTAGTTGTTTTTCTTTTGTTGTTATTAATGTGCAAAATTCCTTCTTAATGAATACATATATTTTTTGTTGTACCAAGCTATGCGCTTAGACAGCTCAGTAGGGTGAAGCACCTCTTTTCAGACAGGTACACCTTCTAAACATGACGGAATGTTTTACCTGACAAAAAACGAAGAAGAAAAAGCAGATTTTGGAAACTTTCATCTTTAACTATAAGTTGGACAAACCAATATATCTGGGAATTTTTGTGACTAATGTACAGAACTCCTTCCTAATGAATTTGTTCTAATCCAACTATCCATATAAACAGGTCAGTAGGGTTGAAAAGTTCAGCTGGTTCGCGTTTGGGAATTGGACTGACCTAATGACGGCAAATATGGCGAGTTCTGGATACGATTTTTGTCTGTGAAATACTACTCCGAACTCCTGTAGGAGTATTAGACACAGGAGTACCATTGGTCGTTCTCTTAAAAATAAGGCAAGAGGTTCGGACAGGCAAGTATATCCTCTGAATCTGTCGAAGTATCTATCTTGACAGACAAACAAACAAAAAGAAAAAGCGCATAGATATGTTCCGACAACCCATTGAAACAACGAACATCTCTTCATTAAATCACAGCTTCAAAATAAATATCAAACAGAATCAAGGAAGAGAGTGACGCTATTAATTTTTGTAAATGATTTTTCTTTGCTTTTAATAGCAGTTTTGGGTTTAATTTTGATTAATTTTATTAATTTTGAAGTTTCGTTGAATGAGGTCAGAAATTTTGAAACCATTTAGTTTTCTGGCAAATGGAGAGAGACATTGACGAGACATGTTTTTAACATATTATGTATCTGACAAAGTGCATCTCTTGATAAAAAAGGTAGTTATGAAAAGGCATATAATTGAGGGCTTTGTCTTTCAAACATCCATTGAAACAACCTATGCTCATTTATTAAATCACACATTCTATTGGATCTCAATCGAAACACACCCAAAGAGTTACGTGTGGCCATGGATATTTTTGATAATGAAATTACCCGTGAATAATAAAAAAGGTCATTAGTGTAACTGCAAGAAAAAACAGACTTTTAAACTGCATGAAAACAGACTTATTTTCCGTCCAAGGTAATTCAAAACCGCGGCTTTGGAATGCTTTGCTCAAACACATCATTGACAATGAATTTATTAATCTCCTATCTGAGCTTTGTTTGAATTTAACTGAAGGTATTGTTCGACTGGGAGAATTTTCCACGTGTTGAATTGTTGGGGGGAGGAGGAGGGAGGGGATTTTTCATGTTAGAATGAATTTGATTTGCGTTTCTTGTTCCAACTCTTTGGATATGCAACCAAGAAAATTCGTTGAGTGATTAATATGACTTTGGGGCATAGAGCAAATTAACTCAGTCTGTTATTAACTCCATTTCGGAAAGCATAACATTTAAAAAAATTAGTGGTTGTGTTTTTCGATGAGGTGCATTATCATATTCCTCGATTTATCAAATTTATCCCCAATGACGGTTATTGAAGAGGAGAGGTAATTGGGAAAGCTGTTTCCCAATTTCACGAGGCTTACTGAATTGTAGAGTTATTTTTATATTGAATTACGATGCTGAATATATTTTTCAAGAAATTCTTGGTGATTTCTACCAATATTAAACTTCACACAAGAACAAAAAATCTTATACGCCCCACTTACTAAACTACCCCAGGTTAAATCCTTCCCGGGACAAGTAAACTACCTATTGTTCTCACGGATTGGAAACATGGATAGCAAGGGCCATAAAAAGAGACAAGACATATTAAAGAGTAAATTACAAAACACTTTGATATGATACAAGATGTGACCTTGGCTTGTTTGGATATTAAACAACAAAAAAACAAGTTTTTTTTTAAATGAAAGTAAGGAGCGACATTAAAACTTAAAACGAACAGAAATTACTCCGTATATGAAAGGGGCTTTTCGTCCTCAACGCCTTGTTCTTTACGCTAAAGTTTGAGTCTTTCTCTTAACTCGACTTCTTAAAAATTTTTTAAAACTTTAGCGTAAAGAGCGAGGCGTCGAGGACAAAAGGCTCCTTTCATATACGGAGTAATTTCTGTTCATTTTGAGTTTTAATGTCGCTCCTTACTTTCATTTAAAAAAAACTTGTTTTTTTTTGTTTAATTTCTGGACATTTTTAAATTAATGCATTTTTTTTATCTTGGCTCTTCGCGCATAAATAATTAAAACGAAATTTGCATATTAGTTTTTTTGGGCTAAATGGGTTTTTCATAGTTATAATTGGAAGATTTTGAGAAAAAAAGAGCGAGAGAGAAGACCTAGTTGCCCTCCAATTTTTTGATTACATAAAAAGGCAACTATAACTTAATTTTTTACTAACGTTTTCATAAGTAAAAAATATACGTAACTTACGAATTAACTTACGCAGCGGACTTCTATATTCGTATGTTTTATTGCGTATATGAGGGGGCTCACCCCTCGTCGATACCTGGCTCTTTACACTAAAGCTTAAATTTTGTCCCAATTGCTTAAGAATGACCCCTGAATCACAAAGGCCGTAGAATAAATAGTTGAAACTACTAAAAATAATTTAGCGTAAAGAGCGAGGTATTACGAGGAGGTAAACCCCTCATATGCGCAATAATTTCTGTTCGTTTTAAGTACTAGTGCTGCTCCTCACTTTCAGTAGAAAAAACTTTTCATATTTATTTTTTCATTGTTTTTTAAATAATGCTAGAAAATCCTGCGCCCCCTCTATTGAAAGTCTCTTCCTCCATGAGGAGTTCCTCCATGGAAAGATCCTCCCACGTAAACCCCCCTCAACTCTCCCCCCAAACCAAAAAAATCCCCCTGAAAACGTCTGTACACTTCCCAGTAACCATTACTATATGTGAACACAGGTCAAAGTTTGTAACTTGCAGCCCCTCCTGCGGGGGAGTAAGTCGTCCCCAAAGACACAGTTATTAGGTTTTTCGACTATGGTGAATAAAATGGCTATCTCAGAATTTTGATCCGGTAACTTTGGGGAAAAATGAGCGTGGGAGGGGGCCTAGATGCCCTCCAATTTTTTTGTCACTTAAAAAGGGCACTAAAACTTTTAATTTCCGTTAGAATGAGCCCTTTCGCGACATTCTAGGACCACTGAGTCAATACGATCACCCCTGGGGAAAAAAAAAACAAAAAAAAAACAACAAATAAACACGCATCCGTGATTTGTCTTCTGGCAAAAAATGCGAAATTCCACATTTTTGTCGATAAGGGCTTGAAACTTCTACAATAAGGTTCTCTGATACGCTGAACCCGATGGTGTGATTTTCGTTAAGATCGTATGACTTTTAGGGGGTATTTCTCCCTATTTTCTAAAATGAGGCAAATTTTCTCAGGCTCGTAACTTTCGACGGGTACGACTAATCTTGATGAAATTTATCAAACAGTTCATGGTAACGAACTGTAGTAAGGAGCGACCCGGCTCAATAGTAACCAAAACTCTAAAAAATTGAATTTTGATACCAATACCTACATCAAAAGAATTGCATTTTAATGCTGATTTTAAATATATAAGTTTCATCAAGTTTAGTCTTACCCATCAAAAGTTATGAGCCTGAGAAAATTTGCGTTATTTTAGAAAATAGGGGGAAACGCCCCCTAGAAGTCATAGAATCTTAACGAAAATCACACTATCAGATTCAGCGTTTCAGAGAACCCTACTGTAGAAGTTTCAAGCTCCTATCTACAAAAATGTGGAATTTTGTATTTTTTGCCAGAAGGCAGATCACGGATGCGTGTTTATTTGTTTTTTTGTTTTTTTCCCCAGGGGTGATCGTATCGACCCAGTTGTCTCAGAATGTTGCAAGAGGGCTCATTCTAACGGAAATGAAACGTTCTAGTGCCCTTTTTAAGTGACCAAAAAAATTGGAAGGCACCTAGGCCCCCTCCCACGCTAATTATTTTACCAAAGTCAACGGATCAAATTTCTGAGATAGCCATTTTATTCAGCGTAGTCGAAAAACCTTATAACTATGTCTTTGGGGACGACTTACTTCCCCACAGTCCCCATGGGAGGGGCAACAAGTTACAAACTTTGACCAATGCTTAAATATAGTAATGGTTATTGGGAAGTGTACAGGCGTTTTCAGGAGGATTTTTTTGGTTGGGGGAGGGGTTGAGAAGAGGGGGATATGCTGGGGGAGCTTTCCATCGATAATTTGTCATGGGGGAAGAAAATATCCATGAAGAGAGCGCAGGATTTACTAGCATTATTTAAAAACACAATGAAAAAATAAATATGAAAAAGTTCTTTCAGCTGGAAGTAAGGAACAGCATTAAAACTTAAAACAAACAGAAATTATTACCCATTTGAGGGGCTCACCTCCTCCTAATACCTCGCTCTTTACGTTAAAGTATTTTTAGTAATTTCAACTATTTATTCTACGGCTTTTGTGATTCTGGTGTCATTCTTAATAAATTGGGACACAATTTAAGCTTTAGTGTAAAGAGCGAGGATCTGACAAGGGAGCGAACCCCCTCATATATGTAATAAAAATATGAAAATACAAAAGTTCTTTACGTAAGCTAATTTATAAGTTACGTAAATCTTTTACTAATAAAAATATTCGTAAAAATTTAAAAGTTCTAGTTGCCTTTTTAATTAACCAAAAAATTGGAGGGCAACTAGGCTTCCTCCCCCGCTCTTTTTTTCTCAAAATCATTCGATCAAAAATATGAGAAAGCCATTTAGCCAAAAAAAAATGCAAATTTCGTTTTAATTATTCCTCTGCGGAGAGCCAAAATCAAAACATGCATTGATTCAAAAACGTTCAGAAATTAAAAAAAAAACACAAGTTTTTTTAACTGAAAGTAAGGAGCGACATTAAAACTTAAAACGAACAGAAATTATTTCGTATATGAAAGAGGCTGCTTCCTCATCAACGCCCCGCTCTTTACGCTAAAGTTTTTTACTATTTTAAAAAGAAGAATTGAGAGACAGAGTCAAACTTTAGCGTAAAGAGCGGGGCGTTGATGAGGAAGCAGCACCTTTCATATACGAAGTAATTTCTGTTCGTTTTAAGTTTTAATGTCGCTCCTTACTTTCAGTTAAAAAAACTTGTTTTTTTTTATTTAATATATTTAAAATCAGCATTAAAATGCGATTCTTTTGATGTAACTATTGATATTAAAATTCCATTTTTTAGAGTTCTGGTTACCTTTGAGCTGGGTCGCTCCTTACTACAGTTCGTTACCACGAACTGTTTGATTGAAGTCATTATGTAACTAGTTAGCTCGGTAAATGAATTTTCTTTCTGTTTCGGTTTTAGACGCGAATTTACAAGCAGAAGTTCGATTTGTGCTTTGGGAATCCCTCTCGCCTTTGTTGGCAAATCTTTTCAAGGATTCTTTTGAAACCTACGCTATGCATAGTTTTAGACCCTCCCCTTGTTTCTTGGGCGGGTTCGTGGATGATGAAGTTTGCATTTGGAAACATGTTTTATATTTCTTAGACCTTTTCTGTAAACATTTAAATACTTTCGAAAAAAATATAAAATTTACAGTGGAGTTTGAGGAAAATGAAAAATTGCTTTTACTTGATATCTTATTAATTAAAAGAGACTTCCATTTACTTTTCTCGATATACAGAAAGCCTACGCACATGATAGATATTTCAATTTTTATTCGTGCCAGCGTATTTCGGTGAAACGAGAGATTGTGATTCCACTAGTGGATAGAGCTTTCACAACATGTTCCCAAGAATTTCTGGATTATGAATTGTCGTATTTGAGGAATATTTTGTTTTGTAATAGTTACCCAATTAAGTTTATTGATAAAAATAGAAAATAGATGTATTAAACATGATAATAGGGCTATTTGAGTTTCACAGTCTTCAGAATTAAATATGTTTAAAAGTTTCATTTCTTTGCCATCTGCACCTGGTTTGAGAGAAAAGCTTATACGAATATTCCATAAATTTAACATTGATACATGTTTCCAATCAGTGAGACCAATAGATAGTTTACTTAAGGTACTTGTGTATTATTCAGAACACACTCAATAAGTTATCCGGCTCTTTCATGAAACAAACTACGATGCAGGTACATTTTGATTAAATATTTTATATATAGAGGTGATTAGGTTAGCTTCAGTTAGGTATTTGATATAATGCATCCCCCCCCCCCTAATGTGAAAATATATAGCTCAAACTTTTGATAAAGCTAATGAAATATAACAAAATATGATGAAAATATTATACTTTATTAGGAAAATTGTGAAATTACAACTTAGAATTATGTACCCAGAACGCAGAAATGTCGTTAAATCCGAAATCTTCATTGCCAAATCCATGTTCAGACACTATTTTCCATCACTATGTGTAGTAAACTAAATTGAGTTTTGTCTTTGTGTCTATAAAACCGGATTTCCTCAGCAAAATTTTTGAGTGTGTTCTGAATTGAATTGAATCAATTGAATAATGAACAAGTACCAAATATTCAATTAAATGTATTTGCATCGTAGTTTGTTTCACGAAAGAACCTAACTTCACTTATTGAGTGTGTTCTGAATAGTACACTAGTACCTTACTTAATTTTGGGGAGGATTTAACCTGGGGTAGCTTAGTAAGTGGTATACATAAGATTCCTTGTTCTTGTGGGAAGTTTTATATTGGTAGAAATTGGCTTTATTTCGGCTTTAGCTGGACATATTTTCTTTCATCAAGAAAATTTTGTAGAATTTGATGAGACCACGGCTATTTCTAATGATAGAGGTTTTTGCCAGTGGGCGAGGGAGGCTATAGAAATATAAAAAAAATATAAGTTTGCTAATCTTTCAATAAAAAGGGATACAAGAATTTTAAATAGTGACCCATTTTATAATATTTTTTTGAAAAATGAAAAATAAATTAAGAAGGGAATTAAGATTTTTACAAAATTACCAGGGGACTAGACTACTTACCAGACCAAGAAGAATCGCTTCAATAATAGCTAACAATATGATTATTTCGCAGCAGAATAATTAACTTCATGTCCGTTTTTATACTTCTTTTCTCAGTTGCTTTGGTGTTCTCATCGAAGTAACTCTATTAGCTTCTCTGACCTACGTGGATCCGTTGTTATAATTTTATATTATTTTATTACGTTTGTGGTTTTAGGCTATTTGTCTTTAGTTTTTTCTCAGCAAAATCTCTTCAACATTTCACTCTTTACTTCTTTCTATGAAGTTCATATTCACTTTAAATTTCTTCTTTTAGGCTATTCCAATCCCATTCGAAGATGCTCTGTTTTACATTCTTGAAGTAATTACTTGTAATAGCTCAAAACTGTTGTTGGGATGAACTCACTCCCTTAAACATATACAAAAAAAAATTTCAACTAAACATAAGGAGCAACATGATAACTTAATACGAATAGAAATTATACGGTATGTGAAGAGCTGAACTTTTCTCAATTCCTCGCTCTTCACACTATAACTTTTTGATAATTTATTCAAATTAAACAGCCATTGAGGTTAAGGAACTTTTTTTAGGAGTCTGTCCTGAAGACACCTCATTTACACACAGGCGAAATATGCGCATCGGTTTAGTTTTTCATCGTTTCTCTACTGACCGCAGTCTCGTTTGTTGTTGTTCATTGAGTTTTTTTTCTTTTTGTTGTTTTTTGTCAGTTGCTTAGATGTTGTCATCGAAGTAATTCTATTAGCCTCTTTGACCTACATGGATCAGTTGTTACAATTGTGTGTTATTTTATTAATTTTGGTAGTAGTTTTATTCGTTTTTATTTTAGTTTTTTAATTTTTTTTTGTTTTTTATCTTTGTTTCTTCTGTTCTGAAGACACCTCATTTATACACAGGCGAAATATCCGCGTCGTTTTAGTTTTTCATCTTTTCTTTCTACTGACCGCAGTCTCGTTTGTTATTTTTCATTGACCTTTTCTCTTTTTTTTTTTGTCATGGCCGGCCAGTTCGGCTTAAAATATTTCATTCGTGATTTACCTATTTTCTCTCCTGTGTCCTCCTGTCCTCCTGGCCATGGAGCCTCACGGGGGAGATTATAGATTTTTGTTGTAAATTTATTAACAAATAAAAATATTGGGAAGTTAAAAAAGAGAAATATGTGTCATTTTTCTGACAACTCTGTGTCCGGGAGTTAATAATATTTTGAATCTTACAATCTTAGACAACATCTTTAATGAATAGAATTGATCCGAGCTTCGAAACACAACAAAAAAAAATATAATACGTTTCAGAAGGGCACGGGAGTGGAGTGTTACTGAGTGTTAGAGATTTAATTTGTTATTAACGTTTTTTTTTTACCAACATCTTAGGCGCTCCGAGAAACGGAGGAGTGTTCGTTAGATGTTTTCCAAAGCTTTTACCAGTGGATTGTTTTGGGTACCCGACTGACTGACCGTAGCCTATCTCAAACAGGAGGCTGTAGGAAAATGTAAGTCAATCACGCTTTTTAGGGCTATAATGAGAGAGAGGTTGAAATGGCAAGGACATGTTGTGCCGATGAAGAAAGATATATTGCCCAAAATCGTCCTTGTCAACCGTCTAGAGCCAAACAAAAAGCAGGTTGCATGAATGGGGTGGGAGGTTGTCGTAAGAAAAGATGTAAGAGAAATGGGAAACTCTTGGGAGGTTCTAAGGAGGGAGGCTTTAAATTGATTGGGATGGAGGAGGTGTGTGCACAGCTGTATTTGCTTCGTCCTGCAGTGAGTTACTAGTAGTAGTAGCGGTATAAAAAATTTTCTTCTATAGTTTATTCGTTAATCATTAATTTGATTTTTTTTAAATTCATTTGTTTTCTTTTTGCAGCATGTAACCTATTGTTTATTTGTTTTGCTTCATTTACAATAGTTTTAGATGAGAATTCATTTACAATAGTTAATTATGAGAATTTATGAATTAATTTAATTGAAATAATTGAATTTATTATATCAGATCAGACATTTTTTTTACTACAGGCCCTGTTCAGTGACAACAAACAACAAAGAGAGAAAATACTCAACCAAGAAACCTCAAACAAGACTGCGGCCAATAGACAGAAAAAAGATGAAAGACTAAAATAACACGAAATAACGTGTTATTTTAGTCTATAAATAACACGTTATTTTAGTCTTTTGTTTCTTTTCCCTCTACTGGCCGCAGTCTCGTTTGAGGTTTTTTTGGCGTTGAGTTTTATCTCTCTTTGTTGTTTTCGCGTTATTTTAGTCTTTCATTTCTTTTTCTCTACTGGCCGCAGTCTCATTTTGAGTTTTTTTTTGTTGAGTTTTATCTCTCTTTACTGTTTTTGCGCTATTTTAATCTTTCATCTCTTTTCTCTCTACTGGCCGCAGTCTCGTTTGAGGTTTTTTTTTTAGTTTTATCTCTCTCTGTTGTTTTCGCGTTATTTTAGTGTTTCACCTCTTTTGTCTCAACTGACCGCAGTCTCGTTTGAGGTTTCTTTTTTGTTGAGTTTTATCTCTCTTTGTTGTTTTCGCGTTATTTTAGTCTTTCATCTCTTTTCTCTCTACTGACCGCAGTCTCGTTTGAGGTTTTTTTGCTATTGAGTTTTATCTCTCTTTGTTGTTTGTTGTTATGTCCGGCCAGTTCGGCTTAAGAACTTTCAGTGTTCAGTGACTAATGTCTAGTCTTACTCCAACCTTCCAGTCTTATTCCAATGAGAAAGTTCTGTTTTTATTTGTTTATTTTTGAGGATAAAAAAGAAAACAAGAGCTAAGAGCTCATAAGGCACTTGTGAAGAGACAAGAAGAGATAAGAGCCAAGAGATCATATGGTATGAGCTCTAAGAAAATTCTAAGAATCAATAGATTGATTTAAAAGGAAAATCAGAGGCTTAATGCCGGTCAGGATTTAAAATAAGAGCTCTGAGTCACGATTTCCTTCTTAATATCAAATTCATTAAGATCCGATCACCCACTCGAATGTTATAAATACCTAATTTTTTCTAATTTTTCCTCTCCCTTTAGCCCCCCCCCAGATGGTCAAATCTGGGAAAACGACTTGATCCAGTCAATTTGTGCAGCTCCCTGACACGCCTACCAATTTTCATCGTCCTAGCACGTCCAGAAGCACCAAAAAACTCGCCAAATCACTGAACCCCTCCCCCAACTCCCCCAAAGAGAGCGAATCCAATACGGTTCCGTCAATCACGTATCAAGGACATTTGCTTATTCTATCCACCAAGCTTCATCCCGATTCCTACAATCAAAGTGTTTTCTAAGATTTCCCCCTCCAACTCCCCCGATGTCAAAAGATCTGGTCGGGATATGAAATAAGAGCTCTGAGACATGAATTCCTTCTAATATCAAATTTCATTAAGATCCGATCACCTATTCGTAAGATAAAAATATCCCAATTTTCACGTTTTCCAAGAATTCCGGTTTCCCCTCCTACTCCGTCCAATGTCACAGGATCTGGTCGGAATTTAAAATTAGAGCTTTTAAAGTGCAAGATCCTTCTAAATATCAAATTTCATTAAGATTTAGTCATCCTTTCGTAAGATACAAATACCTCTATTTTCAAAATTATCCCCCCCCCAACTCCACCAAAGAGAGCAGATCCGGTCCGGTTATGTCAGTCACGTGTCTTAGACAGGTTTTTATTCTTCCCATCCAGTTTCATCCTGATCTCACCACTTTAAGTATTTTCTAAGATTTCCGGTTCCCCCCAATTGCCCCCTCCAATTATCCTGGATCCAGTTGAGATTTAAAATAAGAGATCTGAGTCACTAGGTCCTTCTAAATATGAAGTTTCACGAAGATCCGATCACTCCTTCGTAAGTTAAAAATACGTCATTTTTTCTATTTTTTCAGAATTAACCCCCACCCAATAGAGCGGATCCGTTCCAATTATGTAAATCGCGTATCTATTTTTCCCACCAAGTTTCATCCCGATCCCTCCAATCTAAGTCTTTTCCATGATTTTAGGTTCCCCCACCCCAAAATCCCCCCAATGTCATCAGATCCGGTCGGGCCTTAAAATAAGAGCTTTGATACACTATATCCTTCTAAATATCAAATTTCATTGAGATCCGATCACCCGTTCGTAAGTGAAAAATACCTCATTTTTTCTAATTTTTCAGAATTAACCCCCCCCCAACTACCCCAAAGATAGTGGATACGTTCCGGTTATGTCAATCATGTATCTAGGACTTGTGCTTATTTTTCCCACCAAGTTTCATCCCGATCCCATCCACTCTAAGTGTTTTTCAAGTTTTAGGTTTCCCCCTCCCAACTCCCCTCCCCAATGTCACCAGATCCGGTCGGGATTTAAAATAAGAGCTCTGAGACACGATATCCTTCTAAATATCAAATTTCATTGAGATCCGATCACCTGTTCGTAATATAAAAATACCTCATTTTTTTTAATTGTTCAGAATTACTTCCCCCCCCCCCACTACCCCAAAGAGAATGGATCCGTTCCGGTTATTTCAATCATGTATCTAGGACTTGGTGCTTATTTTTCCCACCAAGTTTCATCCCGATTCCTCCACTCTAAGTGTTTTCCAAGTTTTAGGTTCCCCCTACCAACCCCCCCCCCCCCCAATGTCACCAGATCTGTTCGGGATTTAAAATAAGAGCTCTGAGACACGATTTCTTTCTAAATATCAAATTTCATTGAGATCCGATCACCTGTTCGTAAGTTAAAAATACCTATTTTTTCTAATTTTTCAGAATTAACCCCCCCCCAACTACCCCAAAGAGAGCGGATCCGTTCCGGTTATTTCAATCATGTATCTAGGACTTATGCTTATTTTTCCCACCAATTTTAATCCCGATCCCTCCACTCTAAGTGTTTTCCAAATTTTAGGTTTCCCCCTCCCAACTCCCAGCTCTGAGACACAATATTCTTCCAAACATCAAATTTCATTAAGATCTGATCAACCGTTCGTAAGTTAAAAATACTTCAATTTCCTATTTTTTTCCGAATTAACGGGCCCCCCACTCCCTCTCCTGATGGTCAAATTGGGAATACGATTATTTCTAATTTAATCTGGTCCGGTCCCTGATACGCCTGCCAAATTTCATCGTCCTAGCTTACCTGGAAGTGACTAAAGTAGCAAAACCGGGACCTACAGACCGACAGAATTTGCGATTGCTATATGTCACTTGGTTAATACCAAGTGCCATAAAAAGCATGAACTTAAAAACAGAAAGAAAAAAAGCTGTATGATTATCTACGCTATAAACATTTATGAAGCAGCCCTGACTGCTAGTAGGCTATTTTCTTCATTTAACAGATATGTTTTTTGGGTTTCCTGCTGACATCTAGCTTCATAAACGAGTCTAATTTCCCATTTTTTTTCCAACTAATCAACCTTTTTTTAAGTATCTTTGGAAAATATTTTTTGTTAGCTAGCACTTCTGTTTCTTGAATTAGCTGAACAATATTGATGAACATCACTAATTAACAATTGAAAACAAGAGCCAAGAGCAGAAAAAATATTTTGCCAGGATATCCTGGTGTCGAGAAATATATTTGCTTAGTGATACGTAATTTCTTATTCAAATATAAAGTCTTATAACTAATGGAGTTCCCGTCTATTAATTTTACCCGTAGCTTACCTTATCTAAGTCTAGTCTGAAATTTTTTCCTTATCACTCAACTTTTAGTCCATTTTTGGGAAACGGAATGGAAATATGAAACTGATATTTTTCGGACTATTTTTAGCAGCCTGGGCCCAATTATTGACGGCTCAGCGTTCTTATAGCCGGCGAAGAACTCGTCAAGAATACGAAGAGCAACTTTTGCCTGATTATTCTTATGAATCAGGGTTTCCAGAGGGTAACGGCGGTGATTACGATGGAACAGATTATAATGTTAATTCATTTCCAAGAGTAAGTTTCTTATGATTACTTTATATTTATTCTTCATCTTTATTAAGTTTATTTCTCGTTCCATAAATTTGAGCGTGTCAAATTTTGTTTTGAAAACTTAAATCCTTGCTCTTAGTCGAAACTAACCCTTTAAAATTAGAAGATTTGTTTTTAAACAACTATACGTAGTCCTATTGGTCTTCACCACATTAAGGAAGGAGTGAAGAAAATTGTGACAGCTTTCGTATTTCAGGAGGTCTAGACTGTACTATGAACTGTAAAAATATCCGATTTTAGTAAATTTTGAAACTCTTTTTTTGCTTAGGCATGCCTCATAGACCAGACTAGTTTTCCAAATTTGCTTTCCAACTAATCAACCAGTTTTGAAGTATTGTTGAAAAATATTTTTAAAAATAAACTGATATTTTTATGATTTTTTTTTTAGTTTAAAAACTGATAATTTTTACATTTTTACTGTTGTCAAGTCAAAGCAAAATAAGGCCTATTCAGGAAAAAAAAATATGGAGATGTTACCTATATATTCATATTTAGACATGTTTTTATTTCAGATTTTAATAATTCTTTTAATACGTAATTTTGGGTCAATTTGGAGGAGGATCAATTTTCATAAATGAATTGGAAATCTGCCTAATTTCTTACCTTCTATATTGCTAAAGCCAACCTGACCCTCATCCCGTTACAACCTATAATATAGGCGAATATTAATCAGCCATTTTAGAATAAAACTATTATTGTTACGTATTTTGTTTGCTTATTAGTGTACCCGTGATTCTCCGGTTTTTTCTTAAAAAAAAAAAAATAAAGATAGGCCACCAAAAATCAATGTGATCAGATGAAGAATCAATTCAACCGTATTATTAAACTATAATAGTTTATAATATAAATATGTTGACTATAAATTGTTGGCCTTGATAAGTTATCCCCCCCCCATTGATGAAGTTATAAATCTATTTCATGTACCTTGAAGGTATTTCAGACAGGAAAACCTGATCTGATAGAATATATTGCCCTCCCTCCAACATTTTTGACCGGTACCAGACCATTTCCACGGGAAGTAATTACTTGTACTTCTTAGTTCCAGCCTTTTGTCTCTGTGCACTTCCATCATAGGTCATCCCTCCTATAGTTTTCATTAATTAAATATTTTCAAATTATTTTTGTTAACCTTTAGCTTACCCTGCCATGAAACTCAATACCCAAAAATACAAAAAAAAATAAATAAAATAACAATGTAGTACATTATATATCGCATATTCTGCCTGGATTCGAAATATGCTTTGAAAATCCAAATTTTCTTCTTTTCTTCATTATTTTTATCTTTCTTACTTTCTCTTAAGCTGCTTAATTTGCATATTGGAGAAATCTTCCAAGGAGATTCCCACTGAGGACTTTCTTGGGAGAATTTTTCAAGATGAGTTTTTTATGGAAAGACTTTCTGCGGGAAGTGAATTTTTTGGGGGAATTTTCCACGCTGAGTAATTCTCTGGGAGGCATTTTACACAAGGAATTTTAAATGGAGATTTCTGCTTTGGGAGGGATTTTCTCGTGAGAATAGACCTAGCACCTATAAAATCAAATGAACAAATGCACTTCAATAAGGTCTTCCGTCTTCAAAATAATGTGAAAATATTCTCGATCTCATTTAAATCCCTCTTGAGCTTGAGCAGTCATTCTTAAGCAGAAGAGATAGAAAGTTAAAAAAGAAAGTTTCATTCTTAAAGAGCAGGCAGTTAATAAGGAAATGTTCCCAGAGGCGCCATTTGGGCCAAATCTTGGGGTGGGCATGGACTCCATCTGGTCCCCCCCCGATTCACTTTGTGTCGCGTAAGAAAAATCCGGGTTTTGGCAGCACATTGATCGAATATTCTAAGTAAAGATGCATTTTCAGCACCAGTGTGTTACTTGGAAATGTACTGTAACCAAATTTGGAACTCAGCCACACTGACCTCTAAGATTAATTATAACAACGAAGAATACAATCAACAAGGTTAAGTGATTAAACTGAAAGTGGAAAATTCAACCACACTACAGGCTGGTATTCCTCAGCCAGAAACTTTCTTATTTAAGTAAACAATACGTCGGTGAAAGTAACCTTCATTGTTATGCTGAGGGTTGTAACCAAAATCCCAGTGTCCCTTCAGCAGAAATCTTCCAAATCAAATATATTTACAAAAAGGAAAAACATAATAAGAAAAAATATATAACAACATTCAAGATAACAAGGGGAACCGCCGATTTTTCATCTTTGCAAAATCGTCAACAAGCTGGTTGTAGTCCAAATATTTTACTAAGTCCTTCTCTGCAAATATCAAAAGGAGGTGACTGAGACGATCATCTCCTGATGTAGACTGCAGGTAGTTTTTCACTATTTCTAGGCTAGAAAACAAACGCTCATTGCTCACTGTTGTCTCAGGAAGTGTGGCAGCAATACGAAGTACTTTAATTACTTCTGAGTAAGCCACTGGTAATGCCTGAAGATGGTCGACAATGTCTAGCAAGTTTTCCGGCTTTTTCTTCTCATTGAGTAAGAAACGCTTGGCAATACCAGCTTGAGATTCGAGAAGAATGCTGTCGATATCCAGCTCGCCCTAAAGAGAAGAGAAAAGCTTCAGCAGCTCCGTGTCCATAAACTTGGTTGAGCTTGGATCCAAGGCTTCGAGTGTACTCAACACTGGCAAGTTATCTGTGAACCTTCTGTCAAATTTGGCTAGTAGACGGTCAAAAGTTTTGAAGTATTCTTGCTTCATTACATCCGCCAAAGTAGCAGTACAATTTCCAGATTTGATGAAATTCTTTCCTAGCGTCAAAGTTGTCACAAATTGTTTCCAATGCTTGGTGATCTTTTGAATTCTTCAAGGTTGTCCTTTCTGACCAACAGAGGAGGTTCTAGTCGCGGGTCCATTCACAGCAGGCACTTCAGTTTTGAGCTCTGTTGCAAACTCTTTAGCCTTCTTGAAAAGCGATACAAATGGAACATCTGAACGCTGGTCGGTGAGTTTGCTTCTTGTGGCCTGAATCAGGGTGTAAGACCGAGAAATAACCAAGTCGACGGCGACGGCATGGAGTTGCTGAGACAGCGATTTCGTTGCTCGCGTAATTGCTTCGATGTAGTGCAATCGGAAGATAACAAGGAACGATTCCATCAAGAAATGATAGGCCAGGAACTGACCTATTTTAGTCTATCAACTTAGAGGAATTACTGCAAATATTCAGAATTTATAATATTAATATAATCATCTAGGAAACGGGCATTTGACAGAGCTTGAGAATTAGATTATGTATCTAACTTGCTTTCAAAGTTTACAATGGTTAATAGCAAATAGTGTTATTATTATGGCCGGCAAAGGACCCTTTTTTGTGGAAGCTTGGGTCCCCTAGAAAATCTTGGGTGGGCATTTGCCCACCCCTGCCCCCCCCCCCCAAATGGCGCCTCTGAATGTTCCCCTCATATATGGAATAAATTCTGTTTGCTTTGAGTTGTAAGGTCACTCATTTTTTTGGGTTGAAAATACAATTTATATTTCTTACTACCGAGTCCAATGAGGTTAAAGCTACTCCCCGCATAGAAATAGCAGATGATTTTGGACTTAAACAAATCAAAAATCTATACAATCACCACACATCATGTGAGTTTGAACTTGAATAACACAAAAATATGTTCAAAATGAAGGTAATGTTACACAGGTAAAATATATTAAGTATTTTAAATGCCCATTGACTTGTTACAATACCTTACGGTCATTCAAATGAATTTTAATAAATAGTTACGCAAAAGTTTAAACTTATTTCCTGAAACCATCTTTAATGTAACTATGTGCGCGTCAAATTTTTATTAGAAAACTTGGAAAGGATTTTTTTAGTTATGAAGTGACTGAATTATGTTATTGTTTCAGAAATAATAAAAGCTTGAAATAGCTTTAGGAGCCCTTTTATTAGCACATATTTTAAAGTAGGTTAAGCATGTTGTTGGTAGTTAAGAACACAGACTCAATCAACCCTACGCTTTTTTAAAAACCTCTTTATTGAGGAGTTGTTATCAGATTTGATTAAGTATAATCAGTTTTTGTATGTGTATTCTAAATATTTTTGATTAATTATTATAAAATGGCGTCAGCTTTCATGCATTATTCTCATAAAATCTTTCTTTTGGAGATAAGACTCAGAGAAACTAGGCGGAAAACTTACATTTACCATATTATTCACGCTTTTGGTATATACTTTCATTAAACCCTATCAGCTTTCATTGTCACTCGCTCCCTTTAATATATCTTTACTTTCTGATTAAATATCATTTCTTGTCAATTATCATTATGGATTCTGATTAAAATCTGACTAGTGGGGATTTGATCCAGAAGATGATGAATACAAACTTCCGTATTCACAGTACTTTTTATGCTTTTCAGGTATAATAATTATGTTTGCCCCTCTTCCCAAAAAAGAGGAGTTTCATATGTATTTTCGTTAAAATAGAGTGAAGTTTGATTTATAACCTAATATCTTTTAGGAGCCAGCTCCTCCTCAGCCACCACCTTCTGCAGGATGTGTTGGGAGCCAATGTACCGCGTCTTGCAACGGTTCTGGCTGCCAAATTCAAAGCACCTGTGAGGGACGTAATTGCGATCAAATTCCATGTCGTGGTCCAAAGTGCCTAATACACCAAGTTTGCAGTGGTGAATGTAGCTATAATCCTTGCCAGGGAAGCTCCTGTCAAGTTAAAGAAAGTTCTTGCCCTGGGAAAGACTGCCGAATAAGGACATATTGTGAGGGAAGAGACTGCAAGTTAAAACCAGCATCAGGACAAAATAGTATTACTCATACCATCTGTTCAGGAGATGATTGCATTGCCATTCCATGTGATAACTGTGCGATCCGTACTCTATGTACCTCCGAAAACTGCAGATGCTTAAATGAATTCTGTGAAGTGAGGCACGCAAACAGTCAATCAGATGGTTGTAAAGGATGCACGGACCGCTGTGCAGAGTGTCAAGGAATAAAGGGTGAGGCAGGTCAAAAGGGGCAAGTTGGAATGCAAGGAAGTACTGGATTTCCTGGTGCATCGGGACCTGAAGGGAGGCAAGGAGAAAAAGGATCTAAAGGAGACACAGGAGGTGCTGGAATGATAGGAGAGTTGGGCTATAGGGTAAGTTTTGAAGGCTGTTAATTTACCAAGCATTCAAGGTTACTTTAAGTTGCATATTTTACTTTAGTTCTATGTAAAAAAAAAAAGATTTACTAACGTTCACTTTTCGTAAATTTCTAGAAGTTAAGCTTTTTTCGTATTCTGATGTGTAGGAATGACTGATTCCGAAATTCGAGCTTAACATGAATAATTGAATTTGAAATCATTGTAACTGATTATATAAGTTAAAATTAACAATTTTAATGCTACTTTAGGCAGAGACATATGCCTAAAGACCTTTCCCCAGGGGCTCTGGGACGGTCATGATATCCCCAAAGGTATAGTTTTTCAGCCTTTCTACAATGCTGAACAAAATTGCTATATAAAAATTTTGATCGGACAATTTTGAAAAAGGGCATGGGAAGGGGCCTTGTTGCCCTTCAATTTTTTGGTCACTTAAAAGGGACACTATAACTTTTAATTTCTGCCTGAATGAGCCCTTTCACGATATTCTAGGATCACTGGGTTGAAACGATCAACCCTGGGGAAAGCAACAAATAAACCAGAACAAATAAACACACGTCCGTGATTGTTCTTCTGGTAAAAAAAAATACAAAGTTCCACGTTTTTCAGATAGGCGCTTGAAACCTTTACAGTAGGGTTATTTGATACATTGAATTTTTGGTATGATTTTCATTAAGATTCTATGACTTTTAGGGGGAGTTTTCCCCTTTTTGAAAAATGGGTCAGACTTTCTCAGGCCGGGTCCTTTGATGGGTATGATGAAACTTAATGAAACTTATGTATTTGAATCAATATAAAATTCCAATTCTTTTGATATATCTATTGATGTCAAAATTCCGTTTTTTAAAGTTTCGGTTACTATTGAGCTGGGTCGCTCCTTACTTCAGTTCGTTACCACGAACTGTTTGACTGGGTTTGACCGTGTCTCAGTCGAGGTAATTTTTCAGTTTCGTTTCTGTGATTTGTGATGAGTTTTTAGTTTCCTGCATGGAATTTGTCATGTTTCTGTATAGTACTGAGAGAATTAGGTTTTTGATACATCAAGTTTTAGTTTTAATGTGTTTTCCTGCACCGATTTTCAATTGAATTAATTTTGACTAGCTTGGGGTGTCTTTATTTGTTGAATTGCCCGTAGCTTCAAATCTTTTCTGGGCTTCCCATATCGGATATTATGATTTTGTATAGTTTGAGGTGTCTTGTGTGTGATAGACTGGTTTAATTAAACAAATCTAGAGTGTGCGATTGTTAGTGTGATGAAATTCTGATGATGCGATTGGTTTGAGTAATGGTAGTTTTGATCACTCCCCTGTCAATACTGCTAGTATCATTAGTCCTCATTTTTATTTCAAAAAGAAAAATCGTGTAAGATAACAATAAGGTTAAGACAAGAGGATGGATGTGTCTGTAAGGGGCCTCAAAGACTAAATTGTTATTAAACTTTAAAATTACATTCAAAATCAAATTCCTTATGAATTTATTATTGTCCTGGGGGAAGGGATGATATAATTATCATTCTTATTAGTAGGAAAAATATAAATAATATTTAGAATTGAAAAATGGAGCTTCATATAATGAGAATAAAGAGAAAGATTGGAAATATAAAGCCGTGCTAACTTTTTTCGCATACTTACATATTATTAAAAATCAGGGGTAAACAAGCCATGGGAAAGGATTAGAGAAATAGAAGGGCATTGGTTAAAGAGGTAAGGATTAGAGAAACAGAGGAAGAGTTTGGTAATGTGAGTTAAGGATTATGGCTAGCTATCTTTAATATTTAAAAATAGAGTTGAAAAGGAAAAACAGATGGATTTAGTTTTTCAGAGAGGGTAGACTTACAAAAGAGTCACTCTGTTTAATAAAAATGAAAAGAAATACAAATGTATCTATCATCCATGACTATTATACACTTTAGAAGGACGGGGACGTTTATCTTGTGATGAAATAAATTGGAACATACAACTCTTAATTATCAGGGTGGGGTTTATTTATAGATTTGTTTCCTAGACAATATAGTATATAGTACTTAACGTTAGTACTTAACGTTATTATCACTATATATAACGTTAGTACTTAACGTTAATTATCAGAGTGGGGTTTATTTATAGATTTGTTTCCTAGACAATATAGTATATAGTACTTAACGTTACAATAATAAGCAACCAAGAGAGATAAAACTCTACAAAAAGAAAAATTCAAACGAGACGACGGCCAGTAGAATTGAAGACTAAAAACAACGCGGATATTTCGCCTGT
Organism: Artemia franciscana; assembly: GCF_032884065.1. Lineage (NCBI taxonomy): Eukaryota > Metazoa > Arthropoda > Branchiopoda > Anostraca > Artemiidae > Artemia > Artemia franciscana. The sequence goes on along the minus strand of NC_088867.1, from coordinate 15,267,422 downwards.
ATCCAAACAAGGCGTCTTCAGCACAAGATAGAAAATTAAAAGAAAACTAATCTAAAAACAAATAAAAACCACCACCAATAATAATAAATATAATTGTCGCTACTTATCCACGTAGGGAAAAGCAGCTATGCGAGTTACTTCAATGAGAATCAAAGTGCAACTGAGGAAAAATTATGAAAATTGAAATTTAGTTAATTATTCTGTTGCGAAATAATCCTCTTCTAACATTGAAGCAACTCTTTTTGGTCTAGTGGGTAATCCTGTCCCCTGTTGATTGTGTAAAATTTTAATTCCCCCATCGACTATTGGCTCATTTTTTAAAAGAATGTCATAAATTGGGTCAATATTTAAATTCCCTGTGTCTCTATTTATTGAAATATTAGCAAATATATGTTTTTCAATTTCTATAGCCTCCCTGGCCCATTGAGAAAAACCTCTATCATTAGAAATAGCTGTAGCCTCGTCAAATTGTATAAAATGTTCGGGATAAAAGAAAGTATGTTCAGCTAGAGCCGAAACAAAAGTTTCGGGAGGCTTTCTTATTTGTAGGGTTTTTTCCATTGAGTTGAGATGCTCAATAAATCTTTCAGTAAATTGTTGGTGAGTTCTACCAGTATAAAACATTCCACAGGAACAAGGAATTTTATACACCCCACTAACTAAATCTCCCCTGGTTAAATCCTTCCCAGAATCAAGAAAACTAAGAAAACTAAAACTTCGGCTTAAGAACTTTCAAACGTTATAAGTTGACGTTATAGACAGTGGAATTTTGAATATATATCAGGTTGGGCAATGGTCAATTATATTTGAGAAAATGATATATAAATATAATTGGCTACCAATAATTGTTATAATTTTTGCCCATAATTTGATGTCTCACATTTATTTATGTGAAAAGCTATTTATGGGGCTACTACTTAATGTTTAATGTCCAAAATGACCTCTTTTAAGAGGATTTGCTTGACAAATATTTTTGCCTGTGCCCTAAATTTAGCGGAGCAAACCGTTGTTCTGTTCTATTTGATGCAAAAATGGGCTGAAACACGTCCAGAAAAGGGATGAATGATCTTCTAGACATTGGGAACGCCCAGGATTCTTTAGGCAAACGGATATCTCCTATTAATTGAAATTACTGTCATTGCTTTAATGCTAGTCAACCTTCATCTTTTTTTGAAAAACTTCTCCTATGGAATTTTTATTTGATTAATACTTAAAAATTATTCATGTCATGCATTTACCAAACATTTCAAGTTTACTTATACCAAATTGTATTTATGGTACTTACATATTTTTGCTGCATTTGTTTTCTTCAAATACAGAGATGTTAAGTCTTCTCATGCTTTTGAGTTTGGATTTTTTTAATGCTTCTTCTGGGTCATTTTTGTTTTTTGGGTGTCTCTCCCCAATGCTATTTTTTTCATTATCCTAATCTGGTATGCCTAGCTTTTGATCGATAACTTTTAATTAGAAAAGAAAGTCATATGTTTAAGATCTGCATAAAACTGAAATATATGATTATATTTTAGGCCTTATAACTGGTATTGTCCTTGGTTTCTTTTGTCTACTAACATGTTTTGCCACTAATCACCTGTCTACTAACACCTGTCTACTGTCTACTAACATGTTTTGCCACTAATCACCTGTCTACTAACACCTGTCTACTGTCTACTAACATGTTTTGCCACTAATCACCTGTCTACTAACGCCTGTCTACTGTCTACTAACATGTTTTGCCACTAATCACCTGTCTACTAACTCCTGTCTACTGTCTACTAACATGTTTTGCCACTAATCACCTGTCTACTAACACCTGTCTACTGTCTACTAACATGTTTTGCCACTAATCACCTGTCTACTAACACCTGTCTACTGTCTACTAACATGTTTTGCCACTAATAAATTGTATTTGCAGGGTGACAACGGAATAGCTGGACTAACAGGACCACCTGGAACTCCGGTAAGTTGCTAAATCATTTTAAAAATTCTATTATATTTCAGAAAAAATTTTAATTTTTTTCTGAATTTATTAATGAGGTATTAACTGTTGGAACTAATCACTATTTAATTCCAACCCCTCTGGTTAAATCAAATTGACTACAAAACTTGTAATTAAGCTTTACTCTGCTAGTCAATTTAATTGATTAATCTAATCAACTGAATCAGCTACATAGAATTTTGTTTGAATTCAAGATTGAACTCTGTTAATCCTTTTGGTTTACTTAATCAATTATTTAATAATTTTATTAAATTAATACAAATTTAATTGATTAGGTAGTTATTAACAGTTCATTGTACAGTCAATTTGATTGATATTATTTTGTTTTGAATTATGAAAGTATATATATGTATCTCTGTTGTTAATTGAAATATTTTCTTTAAAATTGGTTACTTATTCTATAAATATGTTTCTTTTTTATTAGAGTAGAGTAAAAGCTTAGAATCAAGTAACTGACTTGATACTTTTTGTCGTTAAGAGACTAAATACTTTTTTTTTACGCTTCACATCACTGTTCTTAACAATGAAAAGATCATCTTTCGTATTTTTTCTCTTTTTTTCTTGAAAAAAACTAGTCTATAAGATCGAAGGATTTTAATACTGGAGGTAGAGAGAGATTAAAAGATAAATGATTTCTTTCATCGATTATGTTATGCAAGGGGGAGTCCAAGGTCCAAATACAGTCCACCTAAAAAAATTTTCTGGCCCAACAAGCTTATCGAACTTCATAAAATACAGTTACCCAAACCAGAGAAAATCAATGACTTAAGAAAAACCTGTGGTTTCACATACTTCGATGTAAATATCATAAAAAAATATAATTTAGTATTAGTAAACTTTAAATATTTGGTAAATGCTTGAGAAGAATAGTCGTATATATGTATTATTAAAAAAAATTATATCAAAGCTATGATGCCAATTAGCTCTTATTTCAAGTACTTTTTCGAACCCCAGAATCATAAATAAATTTCTAAAATACTTTGTCGCAAAAAGGAAATTTTTCTCATTCGAAAAATGTACCACAAGAATTTATTTGCACTTTTGTTGCATCTTACTCCTGCGCGTCATTTTTGAAAATCTAATTGACGGAACACGAGACGACCAAACAAAGCCATATCCAGGGAGGAAGGGGGTAAAGGATTTGACCCCCTTCCCCCCTCGAGATGTATTTCTGACTCGCAAAAACAGAACGAAAATCAATATAAACAATTTTTTATGCGTTCTATGAGTTCTTTTTTGTATAAACCCCCCTCTCACAGAAAAAAAATACCCCAATGGCAACTACCATATTCACAAGGTTATAAAATATCATGAAGTTTAAGAAAATATGTTCACTATCGAACGTTTATTTAAACGTGTTAATTTTGTTCAGTCAATTTTTGAGCATAAAAAAACTTTTAGTTTGACAGCTTTATTGTAAGTTTAAATTTTGTTTTTATTTTGCTATACTGCGGATGTATTAAATATTAAAAATGTGAGGGATTTTTGTTGAAATTGGAGAATTATCCTGTTATGAAAAAAATATGTATTTCACATCTCATCATTAAATCAAAACCACATACCTATTGAAAGAAGGTGGTTTTGAATAAGAACCCTTAGAAATGTGATGATTTCGATAATATCCCACTAGTGGATGTTGAATGTTCGAAAGTTGTTCATCTAGGACAAGTACAAGACGATTCTAGGAATGTACTCAGAGCTTTAAGTTTCTACTAGGAAGGTGTTTTTAGGTTCCTATCTCTACATCACCCGTAATCAATTGTAAGGCTTAGTAAATTGCATGAGGACGTGACCATGTTGTTTTGATCTCGGGGGAAGGGGGTCCGTTATTTTGGTTTTAGTCTGATATTCTTTCACTCTAGGGTTTGAACATAGTAGATCAAGATTAAGTACAGAATAATATATCATAATTCAATACATAATAGATCAAAGTGATTGTTTGTTTTACCAGGAATCAGTGCAGTTCTAAATTTTGTCGAATTTGGTTTCATTTTTATGTAAAACTTAAATACTTGTGTTCTCTTTGAGAAATTTATTTTCTTGCCACTTTTTATCCTAAAACGTTTTACCCTACCCAATCCACTCCCTCTTCTGCTATTTTGACCCCCTGGAAATTTTTCTTTGGGCGACTATGGATATGAAGAAATATGTTCGTACACTCGAATGCACGTAAGAGAAACACAAAGAGTAAACCAATTAGCACAAGTGTTTAGCCCATCAAAATAAATTTGCAGAAGCCTAACTGCTCTTGCCTGTAAGAAATTCTTTGTGATGGGTGAGAAGTCCTTGGGCAAATGGAATCTTTGCCCAGGGTGCTTGCTCCTTAAGTTTCTAGAGAAATTCTCTGTGATGGGTGAGAAGTCCTTGGGCAAATGGAATCTTTGCCCAGGATGCTTGCTCCTTAAGTTTCTAGAGAAACGTTTTGTGATGGGTGAGAAGTCCTTGGGCAAATGGAATCTTTGCCCAGTGTGCTTGCTCCTTAAGTTTCTAGAGAAACGTTTTATGATGGGTGAGAAGTCCTTGGGCAAATGGAATCTTTGCCCAGGGTGCTTGCTCCTTAAGTTTCTAGAGAAATTCTCTGTGATGCGTGAGAAGTCCTTGGGCAAATGGAATCTTTGCCCAGGATGCTTGCTCCTTAAGTTTCTAGAGAAACGTTTTGTGATGGGTGAGAAGTGCTTGGGCAAATGGAATCTTTGCCCAGGATGCTTGCTCCTTAAGTTTCTAGAGAAACGTTTTGTGATGGGTGAGAAGTGCTTGGGCAAATGGAATCTTTGCCCAGGGTGCTTGCTCCTTAAGTTTCTAGAGAAACGTTTTGTGATGGGTGAGAAGTCCTTGGGCAAATGGAATCTTTGCTCAAGGTAGTTGCTCCTTAAGTTTCTAGAGAAACGTTTTGTGATGGGTGAGAAGTCCTTGGGCAAATGGAATCTTTGCTCAAGGTAGTTGCTCCTTAAGTTTCTAGAGAAACGTTTTGTGATGGGTGAGAAGTCCTTGGGCAAATGGAATCTTTGCTCAAGGTAGTTGCTCCTTAAGTTTCTAGAGAAACGTTTTGTGATGGGTGAGAAGTCCTTGGGCAAATGGAATCTTTGCTCAAGGTAGTTGCTCCTTAAGTTTCTAGAGAAACGTTTTGTGATGGGTGAGAAGTCCTTGGGCAAATGGAATCTTTGCTCAAGGTAGTTGCTCCTTAAGTTTCTAGAGAAACGTTTTGTGATGGGTGAGAAGTCCTTGGGCAAATGGAATCTTTGCTCAAGGTAGTTGCTCCTTAAGTTTCTAGAGAAACGTTTTGTGATGGGTGAGAAGTCCTTGGGCAAATGGAATCTTTGCTCAAGGTAGTTGCTCCTTAAGTTTCTAGAGAAACGTTTTGTGATGGGTGAGAAGTCCTTGGGCAAATGGAATCTTTGCTCAAGGTAGTTGCTCCCTAAGTTTCTAGAGAAACGTTTTGTGATGGGTGAGAAGTCCTTGGGCAAATGGAATCTTTGCTCAAGGTAGTTGCTCCTTATGTTTCTAGAGAAACGTTTTGTGATGGGTGAGAAGTCCTTGGGCAAATGGAATCTTTGCTCAAGGTAGTTGCTCCTTAAGTTTCAAGCAAATCTTAGAAATTTCATTAAAATGATAGATAAGTAGGATATACTTCCGAAATCCAGCATTCTCATGTTCTATTGGCTTAAGGTACTTCCCTATTAAATTTGAACCAAGTTAACAAAAAACAGGCCTGTTTACCTTTCTGCTGAACAGTCTGAAAAAGGAGAGGGATATTAGAGAGACTTTATGCCGTTGTCATGTCTCTAATTATAAAAATGAAACATTCATTTGGATTTGGTTCAAACAAGGTGGCAGATACCTGACTTCTTACAAAAAAGAAAGTGAGGTGGGAGAATTTTGAATGATAGAGAGTTCAAACCAGGTGCAAAATACCTATTTGCAAAGTATCTAGTGAAACGATATCAGGTTGTACTTTTTAGGTCAAAGGACAAATTCAACCATTCATTAACATATTCTGAACATGCATGCCCTTACATTCCAAATCTTTATTTAAACAAAACAAAACTTGTCCACATTTTTGCTAAAATATTGTCAGAGAAATTAAATTTTTTTGTGGGGCTTATTCTATACTTGCAATTCAAATCAAGCAGTTTGACAATCTTTATGGTGTTTGATTTCCAAAGATAAACTATGTCTATGAACATTTAAAAAGACAGGTGTGAGAGGAACAAGGGGCAGGGTGTCCAAAGGATGGTTTAGCTTCTTTAGTTCCTTAGTGCATGAGTTTGGCTAAAACAAAGTGCTACACATCTACTTTTTAGTTAAAAAGCTTTTGATGTGAAGGGAAGAGGGGTTGGGATAGGCTTATTTTAGTTATAAAACATTGAAGTCTTCGCATGACTATGTTTAAAAAAGGTAAGAAATACCTACCCTAACAGGAAAAAGATGCATTGGATGGACTTGCTACTTGATTCTTAGCAGACTGAATAAAACTGGAAGAATGATTAAAAATCATTGGATGATTCTAAGGTACTACATGCCCACTGATTGATTGAAAATTCATCAGCAAAAAGTTCATGGGGTTTTGAGGGGTCTCTGACAAACTTTGGCTCTTAGATAAGACTTTTGATATTCTTGCGCAAATCTAAATCAAACCAAATTCAACATGTTCACCTTTCTGTGAAAACATTGGGGATGGAAGCTGGTGAGGTTTATGGTTCAACAAATATGTTTCTAGTTGCAATACAGCACATTTAAAATTACTTAATAGATTATTGCTTCTAACAATATGGAAAATGTTCTTCTTTATGTCCTATCTTTCTAAATGTAAAATTTTCTTCTTTCTGTAAAGAAGTGGTTAAAACAAGAGAGGGTGTTTGAGGTATGAGGTCCTACGTAGGGCCTCAAATCATACTCACTGGATATTTTTTCTTTCACTCCACTTCAAACAAGGCACATCAAGCCTACTTTATTTTACTAAAGATGTCTTTTCAGTAAAAGTCGATATTAAATGGGCAAGAAGGTGGGAGCTGTAGGGATATTTCTGTCCCATTTTGATTTTTTTGTAATAAAAACTGAAAATATGTGCCTTATTTTGGTTTAAATAGGGTTTCCCATCTATTGTTTATGACCTTTTTAAATTATAATGTACTTATACGTAACCTTTATTATAAGTAATTAAATTATATTATATCTGTATTGAAGCTCTTGCTTGCATATTATTGCTGGTGTCGTATGTCTCTCTCCCAGTCTCCAAAAAGCCTAAAAGTTGCATTTTCATTATATTACTACTATTACTACTGCAAATAACTCAAGGCAGCACCAAGCCACTTGAGTTCAAGCGTCGACTTTTTCTTTACTTTAATCTATTTATATCAAGCTCTATATTGAATTGAAATTAATTATCTTGCTTTATTTGACCTGTATTTTAATTGCACTGAGTAAGTCAATATTTTACTTTTGTCTCGTTCCTTTTTCGATAAACATTCTAATCAGTGTTTGCGTAAGTAAGGTAATATGCTGTAATATGACAATGTCATGATGGAATTTTATATTTCCTAAAAGAAAATAAGGAGAGATTGGTGCCTGACATCTTTTTTGTATATTAAATAAAATAAAGTTTTGCAACTGAAAGTAAGGAGCAACATTAAAACTTAATAGGAACAGAAATGATTAACAAACACACGAATAAAGAAATGACAAAAAAAAAAACCTCCGTGGATTGCTTTCCCCGTCATATATCTAGTAAAACATTTTAAACAAGTAAAAACGAAGTGAAAACATTCTAAATGTATTTTGTTTTCTGTTAAGGGCAAATTCAAATAGAAAAATAGAAAACTTTTAGAATATTTAACTTTTTTAACTTTAATAAACTAAAAACTATTAAAACTTTAAGGAATGTATATCAGTATATGTGTGCTAAACTGACAATCCACAGCCCTTTTTTTTTAGTAAAGTGCAAATTGTGTTATGGTCTTGAGAAGGTATGGAGTCTGTCAAAGACATAGTTTCCAGACCTTTCAACTACGCTGAACACAATTGCTACCTCAAAATTTTGTTTAGATTGGTTTTGGAAGTTGATGGGCGTGGGTAGGTCGGATTTTCTGACCTCCTGCCCTTTTTAACTAATAAAAAAGGCGCTAGCCCTTTCATTTTTCAATCGAATGCACCTTTTTCGAAGTTTCTACGATAACAAATGCCCATCTCAAAATTTCTATCAGATGCATTACGAGAAAATACGAGGTTTGTGCGTTGGGGGTGATCCATCCCCCGATCACTCTAAATCTTAAAAAGGGCATGTCTTATATGGCCGAGGGAATAACTTACTTGAGAGCTGTGGGGGCTGTCATCCCCAATGACATAATTTCTAGTCGTTTCAATTACGTTGAGCAAAATGGTTATCTTAAAATTTTAATTGAATTGTTTGGAGAAGTGATGGACGAGGGAGGGGGTTAGTTGCCCTCCAATCACTTTTGACTATTTAAAAGGGCACTGGCCTTTTCAATTTCCAGTCGATTGAGCTGTTTTTGAAATTTCTACGGCAACAAATGATCATCTCAGAATTTCTGTTAGACGTATTTCGGGAAAATATAAGGTTTGGGAGGGGGTATTCATCCTCCGATCGCTCAGAGTCTTAAAAAGGGCAGTAGAAATACTGACTATGAAGCCAATAAGCTCCTTGTGAAGTTGATACGATCACCCTTTCCATATAAACCTTAAAGGCCCCCAGGGCATAACTTACAACTCTTACCCTGAGGGCTCTCGGGTGGGGGGTGTCATCATCAAGGACATTGTTTCTGGACCTTTCAACTACGTTGAACAAAATGGCTATCTCTAAATTTTAATTGGATGTGTTTGAGGAAATTGTGGGCGTGGAAGGGGTGTTAGTTACCCTCCAGTCGCTCTCTATTATTAAAAAGGGCTCAAGCCCTTCCAATTTCCAATCAAATTAGCACTTTTCAAAGTTTCTACGTCAACTCCTTCTATATGAAATCTCCTGGTCTAAAAGAAAAAAAATAGATAAATAAATAATACATTTTGCCCACATCGCTCTTTACTATTTTACTCTTCACAATTGCGCTGCCTATAATAGGGCGTGTCAATATTTTACTTACGTCTCATTTTTGCCTTGATAAGCGTTCTAATCAATGTTTGCTGAACATATCTCAAAGTGTATTACGGTGTACGGTGTGATGCTACATGATTAGCCTATGGTATGATATGAAGACATGCTTGGATTTGTTGTATTCAATAAGAGAAAAAAAAGTCTTAATGTCTGAAATTTTCTTGTAAACAGGTACTGGCTTAGAGAGGAGGAAGGGAATATTTTCGCCTTAATAATTGCAAGAACGGTGGGGGTATTATAAGTTAGGTCTTTGTGGAGAAACAGAGAAAGATTTACGAAGGAGCTGTTTGAAGATACAAATTTTTAGCAAACTTAATGAAAAATTGAGTGTTGATCGCCGAGGGGACGGCTCAATTATTAATTAATACAAATATTGGTCAGTATTCCTTTTAGAAAAATGGTCCACGCCATAAAGGAAAATTAAGATGGGGCTTGTTATTGTATGAGCATAATGAGCCTCTTCGATCGTGATTTGTACATTCTAGAGTTTTAATATTCGAAAAAAAATTATTTGCATATTGCTTAATTACTTGAAACAAAAGGTTTGAGGTGACTGAAGATGAAAACTTAAATTTTTGGAATCAATCTAGTGGACATCTGGGAGGGCGTGGCACCAAAGTATAAATTATACTTGTCTTTACTTTTCTATGAAAAACATTTTTTTTATACCAGTTTCTACTTTGTATAGTTTATTTTTTCCGTAAGAAAACTGAAAGAAATAAAAGGGAGGCAATAAAACTGGAACTTTCATGCTCTTGGGGTATTTCTGGACGTAAGACTGGGAAATGTTGGAGGGATTGCTGGTTTGATTTGGTCTTCTAATAAAAAAAAACAAAACAAATAAATTTTTGTGTATTTTTAGTTTAGAAAAAGTACAATAGGTCTGCCTTTCTACCTTTTTGATGCCAACTGAGCTTTTTCGCATATTGGACAATTTTGACCTTGTGTTTGTCAATAGTTAAGTCAACTTTTGTTGTTTCATTCAAGTTCTGGAGATTTAACTTAGATTAGCTGGACCCTTAAAGTATAATGGAAGCTCGGGATAGGATTAAAAAAAATTGATAAAATATTGTTCTTCAAGTCCTAAACTTTGAAGTCTTTTAAGAAGGGAACCACAATAGCTTACATTTTCAGAAATTTACTATTATAAAATTTTATTCAATAGTTCCTCGAGTTATAGTGGGGTAACTGTTGGCTCAAATTTCACAAAGTGAGACTAATATCAAGGTATTTGGTAAGTTCAATGAACTATTTGTCTTTTTACTCGGAGTTTATTTTCTTTTTTTCAGGTCCTTTTGGCCCAGAATGCTGGCCTTGATGAAAAAAAGAATAAAGTTTATGTTGCTGAATTATGTACTATTTTGTTTACATTGACCTTCAGCTTTTATCATTAAGATTTTCAATTGATTATTTTGTTAAAACTTAACAGGGTTTTTCTGGATTGGAAGGTCCACAAGGTATCCCAGGCATTCATGGCTGTAATGGAACAGATGGTCAATTAGGTGCACCAGGTTCACCTGGTGCCCCAGGAAGAAGAGGAGCTGACGGTCCTAATGGAAACCCAGGTCAAAAAGGAGATAGAGGGGACCTTTTGTTTAGTTCTTCCATCAAAGGTGAACAAGGAGAACCAGGGAGACCGGGTGGAATGGTTAGTAATCTCATTGTTTTTGTTATCTAAATTCCTTGGAAGGGCAAGAATGTTGCTTATGTTAAAATATTTTTCGCAACTTCGAGTAAAACTTCAAAATTACGTAAAAAAAATTAGGAAATAAGAAAAGAAGTATTCACTGCCGTATCAAATGGCTGTTATTAACAAATTAACTAAAAAAAAAAATTCTGTTGAAAGTAAAAAGTGAAGTTGAAACATAAAGAGAACAAAAACCGTTGCTTCATGGTTAATGGAATATATTTTATTATTAATTTATTACCCGTCAAAAACGGATTACACGGAGTATAAAAAAATTATTATATACACTTCAACTACAAACATAAAACAACACTAGTCCAAGGGTGGTTGGCTCTTAAAACATTGGCACTGAATTTGGAGATTCTTCTGTCTATGGTCATGGAAGGGTTGATGACCTTGTATTTCATGGAGAAGTTGCTATTGCTGTGCCACAGTTAAAAAAAAAATAAATGGATAAAACAGTTGAAAAAATGGCTCATTTTAGTTTCTTATTCTTGTAGAATTCTGAAAAAAAAGCGCTTTACTGAAAACATAAAATCGACGCAAAAAAAGGAATAGGTGCAAGAAAACCCCCCAGTGGCCTACAAAAAAATAAAATAAAGAAAGATTCACAAAATTGTCAATAGTCTCTTACCAGTAATGAAATCAATAAATTTTAAAGCACGATTTTAATTCTCTAAAAAACCAAAAAATCTTTGTTGTAAGTAAACCATTAGTTTTTCAGAGTTCCAAAAACATAAGGAAATATCACGAGATAGTTCGTTTGAAATAGTTTTTCAAAAATACTTGGTGCTTGCAAGAGATTAAATAAAAAAAACAAGTTTTTTGAAATGAAAGTAAGGAGCGACATTAAAACTTAAAACGAACAGAAATTACTCCGTATATGAAAGGGGCTTTTCCTCCTCGACAACCCGCTCCTTACGCTAAAGTTTTTTATTGTTTTAAAAAGTAGAGTTGCAGGAAAGAATCAAACTTTAGCGCAAGGAGCGGGTTGTCGAGGAGGAAAAGCCCCTTTCATATACGGAGTAATTTCTGTTCGTTTTAAGTTTTAATGTCGCTCCTTACTTTCATTTCAAAAAACTTGTTTTTTTTATTTAATTTGTGAAAGTTTTTGAAGTAATGCATGTCTGATTTTGGCTCTCCGTACATAAATTATTAAAATGAAATTTGCATATTAATTCTTTTTTTGGCTAAATGGCTTTCTCTTAGTTTTGATCAGACGATTTTGAGAAATAAGGGATGGGGAAGGAGGCCTAGTTGCCCTCCAATTTTTTGGTTACTTAAAAAGGCAACTAGATCTTTTAATTTTAACGAACGTTTTTATTAGTAAACAAAATACGCAACTTAAGAATTAACTTACGTAACAAACTTTTATATTCTTATATTTTTGATTATATATATGAGAGGGTTGATCCCCTCGTTAATACCTTGCTCTTCACACTAAATCTTGTTTTGTCCCAATTCTTTAAGAATGACCCCTGAATCAGAAAGGCCGTAGAATTAATAGTTGAAATTACTTAAATTTTTTTAGCATAAAGAGCGAAGTATTTATCTCCTCCTAAATACCTCTCTCTTTATGCTAAAGTATTTTTAGAACCCCTCATATGCGTAATAATCTCTGTTTGTTTTAAGTTTTAATGTTTCTCCTTACTTTCAATTGAAAAAACTTTTTCATGTTTATATTTTCATTGTTTTTTTTTTATAGTAATGCTAGAAAGTTCTTCGCCCTTTTCATTGAATTTTTCTTCCCCCATGAAATATTCCTCCAAGGAAAGATCCTCCCATATAGCCCCCACCCCTGAACCCCACACCCAAACCAAAAAAATCCCCTTGATAACGTCGGTACACTTCCCAGTAACTATTACTGTGTGTAAACATTGGTCAAAGTTTGTAACTTGCAGCCCCTCCCCCAGGGACTGTGGGGGGTAAGTCATCCCCAAAGACATAGTTATTATGGTTTTCGACTATGTGGAACAAAACGGCTATCTCAAAATTTTGATCCGTTGACTTTGGGAAAAAAACGAGCGTGGGAGGGGGCCTAGGTGCCCTCCAATTTTTTTGGTCACTTAAAAAGGGAACTAGAACTTTTTATTTCCGTTAGAATGAGCCCTCTTGCAACACTCTAGGACCACTTGGTCGATACGATGACCCCTGGGAAAAAAAAAAAAAAAAACAAATAAACACGCACCCGTGATTTGTCTTCTGGCCAAAAAAAAAACGAAATTCCACATTTTTGTAGATTGGACCTTGAAATTTTTTCTATAGGGTTCTCTGATACTCTGAATGCGATGGTGCGATTTTCGTTAAGATTTTGTGACTTTTAGGGGGTGTTACCCCCTATTTTCCAAAATAAGGCAAATTTTCTCAGGCTCGTAACTTTTGATGACAAAGACTAAATTTGATGAAACGTATATATTTAAAATCAGCATAAAAATCCGATTCTTTTGATATTCCTTTTAGCATCGAAATTCCGTTTTTTAGAGTGTCGTTTACTATTGAGCCGGGTCGCTCCTTACTACAGTTCGTTACCACGAACTGTTTGATTCCCATATTCGGTTAAGTTTCACTCTAATTGTTATGGGAATATTCCAACCCGCTTGGAAGTGCTTCAAGGTGGTGTTCTTTCACCGTATCTTTTCAGTATTTGTATCGCAGTGTGTTATACAAAATTATGCCCTTTCTTTTTTGTAATTTGGTAAATGTCTTTGTATTGCATATGCGGATGATATACTTCTAGATCTAGCCGTTCTAGATCTAGCCTCTCGAATTCCGTATCATCTATTTCAAAACATTTCAAAACTGTTGGTCTGTCATTGAATATTGATAAGTGTGAGGTTCTAGTCTTTAATGCAAAGGATATGCCCATTTGAAGTCCGCGTTCTAACTTCTTCGTCCATTGTGTCTCTGATTTGCGGCGGTCAAGCATTCATATTTATTGGAATCTACTAGCTTTTAGGATCAATAATGTACGGCCTATTAAAAAAAACTAAAAGCGGATTATGGTAAAATAGTAGCTAATCGTGGTTATTATTATCGAAAAGCGCTTACATTGCTATACACTAGTTTTTGCGACCATTCAATAATTTTCCTATCTGGTATTTCACCTATCCTGAAAAAAAGACAAGATCTGGCTGAATTGTGTATATTATATTTCCGCTATTGCAAGTTTCTGTTTCATCTACCCCGGTCTTATAGGAAAAAGAAAATAATTCGGTATTTCGGGGCTTCTGACATTATTACTCCTTTGCGGAAGTTAGGCTCAAAACTGGAAAAGGATTATATATTTTCTCTGGGCCCCTTCCACCTCTTAGTTCGTTTATTTTCCCATTAGTTTTCACCTGTTTTCGCTTTATAGTTGTGTTATCTCTTAGCAATTCTTTCGTTAGTTGAGTTATGGTTGTGGTATATATGTTTTATCGCTCGTATAGTTGCGTTATTTTCAAATTATACTCCATAATAGAGAGGCTCCGAACACCCAGCATTGTATATTAAGCTCTGAATTTGACGTTTTTTTCTAACGTGACCAGAATCGTCCAGGGCCCTGCGCCCTTTTCATTGAATTTTTCTTCCTCCATGACATATTTCTCCAAGGAAAGATCCTCCCACATAACCCCCTCCCCTCAACCCTACCCCCAAAACCAAAAAAATCCCCCTGAAAACGTCTGTACACTTCCCAATAACCATCAATATTTGTAAACACTGGTCGAAGTTTGTAACTTGCAGCCCCTCCCCCAGGGATTGTGGGGGAGTAAGTCATCCCCAAAGATATAGTTATTATTGTTTTCGCCTATGCTGAACAAAATGGCTATCTCAAAATTTTGATTTGTTGACTTTGGGGAAAAAATGAGCGTGGGAGGGGGCCTAGATGCCCTCCAATTTTTTTGGTCACTTAAAAAGGGCACTAGAACTTTTCATTTCCGTTAGAATGAGCCCTCTTGCAACATTCTAGGACCACTTGGTCGATACGATGACCCCTGGGGAAAAGAAAAAAAAACAAAAAACAAAAAAAAACAAACAAACAAATAAACACGCACCCGTGATTTGTCTTCTGGCAAAAAATGCAAAATTCCACATTTTTGTAGATAAGATCTTGAAACTCCTACAATAGAGTTCTCTGATACGCTGAATCTGATGGTGTCATTTTCGTTAAGATCCTACGACTTTTACGGGGTGTTTCCCCCTATTTTCCTAAATAAGGCAAATTTTCGCAGGCTCGTAACTTTTGATGGGTAAGACTAAATTTGATGAAACTTATATATTTAAAATCAGCATTAAAATGCGATTCTTTTGATGTAGCTATTGATATCAAAATTCAATTTTTTAGAGTTTTGGTTACTATTGAGCCGGATCGCTCCTTACTACAGTTCGTTACCACAAACTGTTTGAACATATACTGCCAAAAAAGTATCTTACCCAAGATTCGAACCTGGGTTTCTTCGGCCCCGAGGCAGACTTGTTACCTTTGTACTGTAATTATGCATGTATAAGTATGATTAATATAGTTTGCTGTTTTAAATCACTCGTACATTACATGCTCCAAATCTAACATAAACTAGATATAAACTATAAAATAAGATAAACTAGACCTCAAAGTCTTATCATCACTCGATGCTACTTTTTAATGCTCTTTTCAATTATAAAGCTAAAAAAGCACGCTGAAATGGTCAATAGCATTGAAGTTTGGCCTTAACAATCTGCTAAGATGTTGCATGTGTGGTAGTTCTACTGATTATAATTGAGAAGAGTGGGGTTCCTACCCTCCAGCCAGTTTCTTGCCCATGCCCCCTAGTTTTTTGCCCTTGCCTAGATAAAAAATGATAGAGCTTATTCACTGAAAAACGTCCTCTAATTACGTTTTTATTGAAGCAACTAACAAAAACAACAAATTTTCCCCCTCTCAGTGTATTAACATACATTTTACCTTTCTCACTAAATATCTGTAAATTAACACCAGTAAACTAACTAAAAGCCTAGCTTAACTACTAGAACTAGCCTATTTCTGTTAGTCAACACTTAATTTATGAAAAATATTAAAAGGATTGGGACAGGGAGTAGACTATACGAAAGGGGTGATTGTGAAAACCAGGTCCAAGGTTTTCGATCATGGAAATTATGCTGCTACACTTTTCCTGCTTCCCACCCTTTCCATTTCAGACATACCACTAACTTTTGCCATTTTTGGTGTCATGTGACACTTCATGACGTCATTATCAAGACGGATTTATATTAAGCAAGTAGACATACAAATCTATATATATAAAAATAAGTTTTTTGTCTGTTGACTGACGTCATGTTTGTGTGTCGACTGACGTCATGTTTGTCGACTGACGTCATTATAAGGATTGAGCTGTATGTCGTCATGAAGTTAGATAAGTTGTTTGTCTGTGTACTGACGTCATATTTTTGTGTCGACTGACGTCATTATAAGGATTGAGCTGTATGTCATCATGAAGTTGTTTGTCGACTGACTTAATGTTTGTCACAGGGAATGTTCGAAGAGGAATTATAGACCGGGACACCGGAACACAAATGACGACCGGGACACAGGGAATATAAATGATGACCGGGACACTCAAAGAGAAATTACAGACTGGGACACCGGTACACAAATGACGACCGGGATACAGGGAATATAAATGACGACCGGGACACAGGGACACAACTAGAACGGGGACGCCGGGGGGGGGCACAGGGGGATATATAAATGACGACGGGGACACAGGGAATGTTCGATTAGCAATCACCATCAACAAAGCTCAAGGGCAATCATTAGAATAATGAGGCATAGATCTGAATACGGATTGTTTTTCCCATGGACAATTATATGTTGCTTGTTCAAGAGTCGGTAAACCTGACAATCTATTTATATGCACAGACAATGGGACAGCGAAGAATGTTGTATATTCGTAAGTTTTACGTAGTTAAAAACACACACATATATATATATATATATATATATATATATATATATATATATATATATATATATATATACATATATATCTATATTCACAGGTGGGACACAGGGACACAACTACAATGGCGCGTAACTAATATGGCGCGTAACGACTTACGTGCGCGGGGGGGATTGGGAGGGGGCGTGAAGCGTCCCCACCTGCTAGGTGTTGGGGTGGCGTGAAGCGCCACCCCAACAGCTAGTTAGCTTATAAATGATACCTTAAGCAAGTCGACATTATATTACATTAGCCTGCTGGTTCTGTTCGTCAATAAACCATTTATGAATGATATTAAGGGGACTGAGAAGGGAAAATATAGAAGAGGAGGGATTCTAATCTTCTGGATTAGTTTTAAACTATTAATTAGTTCCCATTTCCATTCTTCCCTCACGTTTCTTTCTGGAATGGGCGACCGAAGTTCATATTTTGGGTCTATGTGGCACTTTATGATTGTGTTAGGTTTTAAAAGAGCCATTAAAAATCCTCTTTAGTATGTTCTAGGGCCCCATCTTTCGATTCAGGAACTGACGCTCAAAACGCAATTTTTGGGTGCCATATTGAATTTTATGATCCTGTTGTCAAGTCGATTTTATGCAAAGTGATTAAATGTAAGCTCTCTATGATGTTCGTGAACAATTTTTTTTGTGGTAGTTTCTGTTAGTTTCGAATTTGAGTAGGTAATTTATTGTAATTTGTGTTTGGTTTTGGTTACATTTATTTATTGTGATTTACGGTAGTTTTAAGCTTGAAAAATTATTTGGCTTTATTTATGGTCATTTTTGGTTTAATGTAGCTCTTTACTTTCCTTTGGAGAAATTTTTATGTAAAATTTTCTTTAATTAATTTTCGTTCGTTTTTGATTAGTTAAGAAAAGAATATTTTTAATCTTTTCGGTTGTCCCCTAAGAATCGATATTTTGGCGTAGTATTTATATGTTGGGCAGAAAACTTACAAATTTTCAAACTTACAAATCTTTTTTAAAACAACAGTTGTTCTATAATGCTTTGGATTGAGGGGCACAGGAAACAATATTCAAACATATGGGTTGAAAATTCTATTGCTCGTCGTGTTATTACCTTGAGTATAGACAAATAATTATCAACTATCCCCCTAGACCGGTCCTGAAAATTTCAACTTAATTCTATTAACCCTCTCTAAGATATCACTGATACATCCTTTTAACAAGCTTTAAAGAACTTTGGTTTAGTTATATTCCTCACTCAGTATGCTCAGACAATTTTAGTTTAATAAGCAGCTATGGAATAGTCCCTCCTGATATATTGCAGATATTCCCTTTCAAAAAAAGGCATATAGCGTCTTTTGATTTTGTTTAAATTTCCTAAGTATACATCCTGGAGGTCTACCGTAATACCCTGAGTTTTTTTCAGGACTGCTGCAAAGACTCAATTTTCATAATCTGAATACACATTTATTTGCCATCTCCTTCAGCTGTCCCTGACAGTTTCAATTTAATACCCTATTTTCTTCCTGAGGTATTGCATCTGTGCCATTTTGATAACTTGGATGCACTTAAAACGTTTTGATTTAGTTCAATAGTATTATTATTATTATTATTATTATTAGTAGTAGTAGCTGTAGTAGTATTAGTAGTAGTAGTAGTAGTAGTAGTAGTAGTAGTAATAATAGTAGTAGTAGTAGTAGCAGATGTATTAGCAACAGTAGAAGTAGTAGTAGTAATAGTAGAAGTAGTAATAATAGTAGTAGTAGTAATATTAGTAGTCGTTGTTGTAGCTGTTGTAGAATTAGTTGTAGAAGCTGTATTAATAGTAGCAGTATTAACAGTAGCGGGCACATATTGCCTTTTGGTCAAACATACGCCGTTTTGATAACCGTCATGCATATGATGTTCTTGATTGAGTTCAAAACTCCCTTCAACATTCTCTGAAAGCTTCACTTTAATATCCTTAGTCTTTTCATTTCTTTGAGGCTAATCCTGCCTCCCCTTTTGTCAGTGTACCTAATATGTTTAATTTCTAAAAACTGTAATTGTGTTTGTATATGATCTATACATAATTAGATTCTTTTTTTAGTCCTTACATTTGAGTAGTTAAAGGCACGCAGATTGGATTTTAGGGCATTCTTCGACCAATTACTATGACATCTTTCTAATTGTTTCCAGGATATCTTTCCATCTTCAATGGCACAAAAATTACAAAATACTAGAAAATAACCGCTATAACTCAAAATTTCCTTCCTCCAAACTTCCTCCTAAATATCGTAAATTGGTTGTAGATTCGCTTACCTCGAAATATTTTCTTTACATTATCTAATCATCAACCTACGTGCCAATTAGACAATGTTGTTCATTTCTATTTTTATACATTGATCTCAATTATGTTCATCTGAAATCTTCTAACTACTAAGAAAATACGACAAAATCAACTATGCCTCTTTTGAAAACATTTAAAATATAAAACAACTCAAAAAGCTTTTCAATGTATCAATATTTTAGGAAAAAAGTAATATTTGAAAATTACCAGAAGCTAAATTTATCGAAAAAGAAGTTAAGATTTTTCTACACATAAATGGAAAAAATGTTCTACCGTAAATTAAAAGAATAATTTGCAAGATTCTGGAATCTAAGAAGGAGTTTTTAGGCTTCAAAAGATAAAATGGAAAACTTAATTTTTTGACTGATATTAAAATATTTTGATCATCAAACTGATTAAGTAGTTGTGATTACTAAAGGCTAATGACAGTGTTTAGATTCCTCATGGTAGTTTTTTATTCATTGCGTACCTTTCTGAACTTATTTATTTAAAATAATGTATATTCTGTTTTAAAAAACTGACCTTTCATCTTTTTTCAGGGTTATCCTGGATTTCCTGGCATTCCTGGGATCAAAGGGTCGAAGGGCGAGTCTGGAAGGGTAAGGATTATAATTAATTTTTTGACTTTCAGGGCTCCAACAAGAAAAATTATTATGAATGTCAGTTATCATATTGATTTTAATTATACGATGTGATTGCAATTAATTAATATTGTCAACATTTCAATTAAAGAACTCAGTACATTAATATCAATCAGAGTATTGTTTAAATTCTTATTCATTAAGTTGATATTGATTGCTATTATTTATTTGTTGGTTAAAAAAACTACTCTTAATCTGCTCTTAATCGAAAAAAAAGAAAACTTTGCAAACTCCTTTGAGTAAAGGAACGGTTTTTAACAATAATTAAAATTAGCTGCAATAACTACAATAACAGGAAGACAAACGCTGCAATATGAGTAGTAATGAGCAATAGTCTTTTACGCTATCATAATATGTACTAAGCTTGTTATATTTACAAAACAGTATTTTTTTTAGAACCCTCTAGCAGACTAACTCGTTAGAGTTATAAAGGAGATTATTATTGGCGTCCTTCCAGAGTTTAGTGGAAGTGAGAGAACTGTTCAAAATGTCTTTGAACTTGTACTGGTCCTACTTCTTAATACACAGACAAGATTTGGAAATTTTTCTCGACCCAGGTAAAAAAATGGTAAATTGGCTACTATATATAGCCAGGCCATATATTGTTGTGAATAAACACATTCAAAGGAAAGTAAACTGCAATATTAATACCTACAACACAAACTAATAAGGTCTTCGACAGACCTCTGAAGTTCAATATTTTTGGTTTTCCCTCCAAAATTACCCCCCCCCCCCAAAAAAAAAAAACAACAAAACAATAACGTATAGTAGTGTATTTCAAAGTATAGTGGTGTATTCAAACTTTCCTATTTTTATGTATAACTACAAATTCTACGCTATTTTTTCAGTTTTTAACCGCTCACTAATTAATTGGAAAGTTCCTTCTTAAAAAGAAATTGAATTTTCGAAACATCATAGTATTAACAAAAATTTAAGCCATAAAAACGTAGATTGAGGCTAAAAAAAGAAGTGAAGTTAAAAAGAAACAGTTCCAACATTATTTTAATAGAATTTATAATTATAAATAAAAGTACGAACAATTTAAACTGTAAACATTAGATTTGAAACGTTACAATAATGAAGTTGAAAAAAATTGGGTGCAAAAAAAAAAAAAAAATGGTTACAAAAATTAGTTACGGAAATCAGTAAGCCAGTAACTACAAATTATCCTAATTGGTTTCTCCAAAAGCTCTAGTCGTATATAACTTTTATATATGATTAACTTTTATATATCACTTTTTCATTTATATTTTTTTATAGAAATAAATACTTTTAATCAAATAAATATTTGCCTGAAGGAAAATGTGTAATTCTAAGATAAATACGTATTTATATTCTCGGTCTGCAAAAATTGGTGGCATTGCAATATTTTAAAACTCACTTTACGCTCATAAAATTCATTTAACGAAGCTTGTTTTAAAAAGAAGCTTGTTTTAAAAAGACCAAAGCATTTCCTAAATTTTGCGCATACTTCTTAGCCAGATGGTGAGTAATGCCTAAGGGAGAGTTCCTTTACACCCTTTCTAAAAAACATAAACGTTATCGGATATTGTGGATATTGCAGTATAATATTTATCTTTCAAAGAACAGATTTCCATTTATGTTGCTCGGATATTTTATTATTTTTCACACAACTTTCATATGGGCTCATATTGAACTTTTCAATTACGTAGCTAGTGAGTACCCTTTTGCAACCGTTTTGGACGTTCTAATTGTGTGTTACTATAGACTTGAAGACTCGCTAACATGCCCTTGCATATTGCTTGCTATTTCTGATTTAAAACATAAAAGTTGATTTAGAGCTTAGCTCTTCACCAGTTTAGGGTGTAGTTCCACATTGTATACACCAGTTTCTATAATCAGTCCCTGAGCTGATTATATGACCACTAGTTAAATCCTTCTTTAAACCATCAGCTTTCACATTCAAATGCAGTGAATTTATGTTCCCTTAGCACACTTGTACCTACCACTACCCTACCCTGCAATTGTATCTTAGCAACATCATGCGATAAGTCCAACATTAGCTTTTTAGATGTTTCTTGGACTGAGCTACCTGCAGCAATATTCTTGTTTAATATGATATTCCTTTTCACTGTTGCAAAAGAACCACTATCAAGCCTATGATTGTTAGTGACATGAAATTTAGATCGAAAATGATTCGTTGAAATTCATATGAATTTGCATAAGCGTCACTCCGACTGTGATTGCAAAGATTCACACATTTTCTCAGAAGCTGAGTTTAAATTTTTTTTCTACTTTTGATTAAGCTTCCGATAGTTTTACTAAAAGGTTTTTGTGATTTTTCATTTTTTTTTTGGTTTGTGATTAGATTTTTGTGATTTTGATGCCATGTTTGACCTTCCATTAAAAAAAACATGATGCGTCTGCAATATGTCATGGTTTTAATGGGGTTCCATCCCTCTATCCACCAAGAAACAACTGTAAGGGCTAAAAGATACAAAAGTCACATGCCTCACTGTACAGGGAAGACCAAACCCTTCACCGAATTATAATATTCTGTTGGAATTACATTGCTCACTTTGAAAACCATGCCAAGGCTCCATTCTCATTGACTTTGGCAATATTAGCAGGGTAATCAGGAACAGAACAGTCGTCTAACCACTGTAGGTGTTACCCGGTACAGAATTAAATGACATTGTCGGTTAATGGAGTAAATTTATATCTTGCAAAACTGCGTCTGACCGTTCATCAGGAACTCTGTTGGGGTTGGTTTGATGAACATGATCTCCGTGAAAAACATAAACACTTCTCATTGATTCCTTTGCAAATATATGCTGATGAATGTCTGTCACCAAACTAATTTTCTCATAGCTAATTTTGAGAAGCAAGTCCATCACTATTTGTGGATTTGACAAATAACACCGCAGATATAAACCAAATTCTTGACAAATTTTTTCTGTGTCTTACAAACAATATCCGACCGTATCAACGCTCCGCTTGATAAATTCAGTCTGCAATAGTTGGTTCCACTCTTACAGAACTCCTTTGGCTTAACGTTTTTGGTGATTTTGTACTCAGCGAGCGGGTTATATAGGGAATCGTAAAAAGATTCAGTGGAGGGGAAATTTTTTTTTCAGAGTCTCAAAAAGGAGTTATAATAATCATATCACCATTAGGGTTATCTGCCTTCTGAACTTGAATAAGCTCACTCTTAAGACTTAGGCATAAAAATGTAAGAATCGGACTGTAAAAGAGCCGCGATCATAAATGTCTACCAGTTTTGCTGAACAGTCCGGGCTGCTTTGCCACTTTTTAAAAGTACATTTTCAAAATTTTCAAAATTTAATAACCACTTTTTCACCAACCGACATCTGTACCAACTTATAACCGTGTAAATTACAATTTTTATACGGTTGTAAGAGGCATTTCATTTTCAAAGGGTTAAAAGCATATTGGTTAATAATAACAAACTCTAAATTCTTTTCTTTGGGTCTATAGTTGACTTATACTATATGGGATTGGAAATAAATACCCGCAAGAATTTTTGTCTTTGGCAGACTCATAGGAAAGCCATGCCCGATGCTTGACCGAGACAATAGCCGGTGCTCTAACAGAATATAGGACAACGTTTTTGTCTTTGCGCACATTCTTTTCACACTGTATAATAGTTTAAAATGGTTTGCCTACTCCAACCCCAATCACCTTTTTAGTTGGCGTATTTCCTTGGGTGAAAAGGGGTGATTACCCTCCAAACATTTAAAATCAATTTTTCAAAAGTATTTACCACATTGCATGTTAATTCATCGAATTGTTTAATTGGATCATACTTAATCAATGGCTTATGAGCATCAAGTAAAAGGCATAGTTTAAACATCAAAAATTGGTATCGAAACTAAAACTCTGAACAACTTGAAAACTTCTTAAATCCGGATGCCTATATGTTCATTTTTTCACGTTTCCCGGCCCCCCTTAAAATAAACTTCACATTATTTCACATTAATTTAATTCAAAATGATCTGTATACTAAATAGGAAGGGTCAGCCCCCCTCTCATATATAGAATGATTGCTGTTCGTTTTAAGTTTTAATGTTGCTCCTTTCAGTTGATAAAAACTTGTTTTTTTCTTTAATTTCCGATTGCTTTTCAAATCCTGACAGGAAAACCCCTCCCCCTTGTAACATTTCTCCTGGAAAATTAAGGAGAAACTTTTCTCCACATGGAAAATTCTCCCCGAAGAAAATCTTTCCTTCCCTTCTAAAAATTACCCGGAAAATTCCTGTATATTTCCCAACTACAAATACTATATGTGAACAAATAAAGGCAAATAGCGTAATTTCAACCCCTTTCCCCAGGGACTATGGAGGATCACGTCATCACTAAAAGCATAGTTGTTGGACCTTTCAACTATGCTGAAGTAAAAAGTTTACCTTGAAATTTGGATCCGAAGTTTTTGGGGAAAACAAGCGTGGGAGAAGGGATAAGTGTTCTTCAATATTTTTGGTCATTTAAAAAAGACACTTGAGCTTTTGATTTCTGTTCGAAAGACCTTTCTAACATCTTTGTCGACCCATTGTTTCGATGCGAACTCCCTGGGGGGAAAACAAGCAAAAAAAAAAACAAAAAAAAACAACAGGTATCCAGGGTCATTTCTTCTGGCAAAAAAAATTGCCAAAAACTTAGAAGTTAATTTATTCTATATAAGCAAACTTACTTCATGATCATCAATATCTTCCACATTATTCTATTTCATAATCATGTTCCTTCTGATGGATGTTCCAGTTCTTTATTATCTAGTATTCAATTCCTTATTAATTTATAAAAGCCTTTATAAATTTTTCAAATGGAATGAAGAAAAAATTCGCATGCTCTGAAAGAAAAAAGATGATTAAGTTAATCTCAACTAAACTGGATAAATCGAACTTAATTGCACCACCAAATTACCATTAAAATAGAACCCTTAATTTAGTTGAGGTAAAAATAACTTAAGTTACATTAGGTTAGATTTTAATTAGTTTATTTAGATAAAGCTGCTATAATAGCTTAACGTAAGTTACCCTAATTGAGATACAGCCTAATCCGATTTAGGTTAATTTAATCAAAGCTAAATAAAGGGTTCAATTTTAACGGTTATTTGGCTATTTGTGGTTACTTGTGAAAAACGATCGGAAGCTACATCCAAATTTGAAAAAAAAAAACATAAAATAATTTTATATTAAGGTTCCTGGAAAAATGTGTGAACATTATGAAAATCGCAACTAGTGTGTAACGAATTTAGATGTGCACAGATCCCTAATAATTCAAATTTAACGCCGTCAACAATCATAGGCTCAGAAATTGTACTTTTACATCAGTAGAAAAGGAACGACAAGGATGTCGCAGTATGTAGTTCCATCCTAACCAGAACAATTCACGCAGGACTTTTTCTATAATATCCCTAAGGTACGAAAGCGGGTAGAGGTGGGTACAAGTTTTCTAAGGGGACTTGGATTAACTGCTTTTAAAGGTGTAGACTGATAAACTAATAAAGGATTTGGCCAACAGGGATATTATCAGCTTATAAATTTATTAGTAAGACTGATGGCTGGAAATAAAAAAATAAATAGTAAAGCATTAAGCTCCAAATCACTTTTACATTTAAATTCGGAAATGTTTTCCAAGGGCGTGCTTACGAGTCCTAAAGTCTCATTTGTACTGACAAACATTAATAATTGCATGCGTTTATCCCTGAAAATGTTGCAAAAATGTGCCCACTAACGAGGTAAACGAAAAGCTTGACCTGATTACCTATGATAACTGCTATTTAGCATCTGACCGAGACGGCTAATCAAATTTAGGGGACGTCTTAGTCTGAGTAAAATAGACCAGATCTTTGCTAAATGTATTTTATGAATGTAAATACGATTTTATCAAACAGTTCGTGGTAACGAACTGTAGTAAGGAGCGATCCGGCTCAATAGTAACCAAAACTCTAAAAAATTGAATTTTGATATCAATAGCTACATCAAAAGAATCGCATTTTAATGCTGATTTTAAATATATAAGTTTCATCAAGTTTAGTCTTACCCATCAAAAGTTACGAGCCTGAGAAAATTTGCTTTATTTAGGAAAATAGGGGGAAACACCCCTTAAAAGTCGTAGGATCTTGACGAAAATGAAACCATCAGATTCAGCGTATCAGAGAACCCTACTGTAGAAGTTTCAAGCTCCTATCTACAAAAATGTGGAATTTTGCATTTTTTGCCCGAAGACAAATCACGGGTGCGTGTTTATTTGTTTGTTTTTTTTTTTGTTTTTTTTTTTTTTTTTTTCCCCAGGGGTCATCGTATCGACCAAGTGGTCCTAGAATGTCGCAAGAGGGCTATTTCTAACGGAAATGAAAAGTTCTAGTGCCCTTTTTAAGTGACCAAAAAAATTGGAGGGCATCTAGGCCCCCTCCCACGCTCATTTTTTTCCCAAAGTCAACGGATCAAAATTTTGAGATAGCCATTTTGTTTAGCATAGTCGAAAATCATAATAACTATGTTTTTGGGGATGACTTACTCCCCCACAGTCCCTGGGGGAGGGGTTGCAAGTTACAAACTTCAACCAGTCTTTACATATAATAATGGTTATTGGAAAGTGTACAGACGTTTTCAGGGGGATTTTTTTGGTTTTGGGGGTAGAGTTGAGGGAGGGGGCTATCTGGGAGGATCTTTCCTTGGAGAAATATGCCATGGGGGAAAAAAATTCAATGAAAAGGGCGCAGGACGAATCTGGTCACGTTAGAAAAAAACGTCAAATTAAGAGCTTAATATACAATGCTGGGTGTTCGGAGCCTCTCTATTATGGAGTATAATTTGAAAATAACACAACTATACGAGCGATAAAACATATATACCACAACCATAACTACTGCTAAGAGATAACACAACTATAAAGCGAAAACAGGTGAAAACTAACGGGAAAATAAACGAACTAAGAGGTGGAAGGGGCCCAGAGAAAAACTATAATCCTTTTTCAATTTTGAGCCTAACTTCCGCAAAGGAGTAATAATGTCAGAAGCCCCGAAATACCGAATTATTTTCTTTTCAAACAGTTCGTGGTAAGGAACTGTAGTAAGGGGCGACCCGGCTCAATAGTAAACGAAACTCTAAAAAACGGAATTTTGACACTAAAAGATACATCAAAAGATTCGAATTTTTACGCTGATTCTAAATATTAAGTTTCAATTAATTGAGTCTTTGTCATCAAAAGTTACGAGCCTGAGAAAATTTGCCCTATTTTGGAAAAAAAGGGGGAAACATCCATTAAAAGTCATAGAATCTTAACGAAAATCACACTATCGCATTCGGTATATCAGAGAGCTCTATAGCAAAAATTTCAAGCTCCTATCTAAAAAATGTGGAATTTTGTATTTTTTGCCAGAAGACAAATCACGGGTGCGTGTTTATTTATTTGTTTGTTTTTTTTTTTTTTTCCCAGGGGTCATCTTATCGACCAAGTGGTCCTAGGATGTCGCGAGAGGGCTCATTCTAACGGAAAGGAAAAGTTCTAGTGCCCTTTTTAAGTGACCAAAAAATTGGAGGGCAAATAGGCCCCCTCCCATGCTCATTTTTTTCCAAAAGTCAACAGATTAAAACTTTAAGATAGCCATTTTGTTCAGCATAGTCGAAAATCATAATAACTATGTCTTTGGGAATGACTTACTCCCCCACAATCCCTGAGGGAGGGGCTGCAAGTTACAAACTTTGACCAGTGTTTACATATAGTAATGGTTATTGGGAAGTGTACAGACGTTTTCATGGGGATTTTTTGGTTTGGGGGGTGGGGTTGATGGGAGAGGGCTTTTTGGGAGGATCTTTCCTTTGAGGAATATGTCACGGGGGAAGAAAAATTCAATGAAAAGGGCGCAGGATTTTCTAACATTACTATAAAAAAAAACAGTGAAAAAATAAACATGAAAACGTTTTTTCAAATGAAAGTAAGGAATAGCATTGAAATTTAAAACGAACAGAGATTATTACGCATATGAGGGGTTCTAAAAATACTTTAGAATAAAGAGCGAGGTATTTAGGAGGAGATAGATACCTCGCTCTTGATGCTAAAATATTTTTAGTGATTTCAACTATTTATTCTACGGCCTTTTTGATTCAGGGGTCATTCTTAAAGAATTGGGACAAAACTTACGATTTAGTGTAAAGAGCGAGGTATTAACGAGGGTACAAACCCCCTCGTACACATAATAAAAATATAAGAATATAAAAGTTTGTTACGTAAGTTAATTCTTAAGTTACGTATATTTTTTACTAATAAAAACGTTCGTTGAATATTAAAAGTTCTAGTAGCCTTTTTAAGTAACCGAAAAATTGGAGGGCAGCAAGGCCTCCTTCCCCACCCCTTATTTCTCAAAATCGTCTGATCAAAACTAAGAGAAAGCCATTCAGCCAAAAAAAATTAATATACTAATTTCATTTCAATAATTTATGTGCGGAGAGCCAAAATCAAACATGCATTAATTCAAAAACGTTCAGAAATTAAATAAAAAAAACTAGTTTTTTTAACTGAAAGTAAGGAGCGACATTAAAACTTAAAACGAACAGAAATTACTCCGTATATGAAATGGGTTGTCCCCTCCGCAGTCCCACGCTCTTTACGCTAAAGTTTTTCATTGTTTTAAAAAGTAGAATTGTGGCAAAGAGTCAAACTTTAGCGTAAAGAGCGTGGGACTGCGGAGGGGACAACCCATTTCATATACGGAGTAATTTCTGTTCGTTTTAAGTTTTAATGTCGCTCCTTACTTTCAGTTAAAAAAACTAGTTTTTTTTATTTAATCCTTTTTGAATCCAATAAGCTTAAATATTGTACTTGCCTTGAAACTGTACGTTTTTCCTCAGAAAAATAGGTATTTGAATAAACATATGAATTTCTATTTTACTGATGTTCACCCTTGGATATGATACTATATATGGGTTTATATTTATTATTCAATTTTGAAATTATTTCCCACGATAATCTCCAGAAAAATTTGTATGTATATTCCTGGTTTATCGATTAATTTTTACATGGAAACTATATTCTCTTGTTCAGATGATTGGGCTTTCAATGTTCTCTGTCAATAAAGTGTTATAGTACAAATATATCGTAAGAAATTTGTTTATTAATAAAAACGTATGCTAATAAAAAATTTGTAATCTTATTCTCGTCTAGGATTTTATTGGGAAAATAATCAGGAAAACTTGTAGATAGTATTTTTTATTCCTGCTTGTAACAGGTTTTTTTGTAACCAAATTTTTCAGGGGGCAATTTTTGTAATTTTATGCTATACTCCATCCAATTTATGTTATCCTTTAAGTATTTTTAAGTTTGGAATCTAGTGTTTATAGCTGAAAATTTCTCATTTCTACATAAAATTACAAATTCTATTAAAATACTTTTGAATCTCAGAAGTTTTTTTTTAAGAAAATTTATATTTTCTGTTTTTATTATGATTTTTCTCAACTTAGATTTTTTAAGAAGGTATTTTTATTTAATTATTTAACGGTTATAAAGTAAAAGAAATTGAAGTAGAATTTCTAATTGTATATATAAAAATAAGAATATTTTAAAAGCAAATCGTTTTTTGGGAATTAAATTTGCTTTATTTTTTAGGGGAAATAAACAATATTCAGAAAAAAATAAATACATTTGATTTTTTTCACAGGGGTTGGCTTTTGAGGTCTATCCAAAAATTTATTTATCTAAAAGTAAAGATTTTGTAACAGAAAAAAAAAAGCGATATGGCAGCTAAATTTATTTGATGATTGATTACTTGATGTTTTACTTTATTCAATTAGGTATCTAGTTTTTTACTTGATGATTATTACACGTTATTCTTAGGGATTCCCTGGCCAAACTGGTGATCAAGGTGAACGTGGTGAAAGAGGGGAACCTCGTGGACCTGGTCCGAAAGGGACAAAAGGTGAACCAGGAAATATAGGACCAAGTGGAGCACCAGCTCAGTTTCGTGAACTTCCAGAAGAAGTGGCTACTGGCGAAACTGGAAGTCCTGGTCCATATGGGCAACCTGGTGAGAAGGGGGTTTCCGGTGAAGATGGTATTTCTGGATCTAGGGTTAGTTCTAGTCTCTATTTGACTTCCTTTTATTTTATTTCTAAAACTAAAAATGAGCAGCACTTTGAATTTGGTGATGATAGATGTTTTGTCAATGGGATTTCTTTGAGGTTTATCTATCTTGTCCTTTTTTTGTTATAGAAGAGAAAAAACTGTATTAGGTTTCATTTGCGAGAGCATCTGATTCAACCATGGTCCGAAAACGCTTGTACACTTCCCAATAACCATTACTATATGTAAGCACTGGTCAAAGTTTGTAACTTGTAGCCCCTCCCACGGGGACTGTGGAGGAGTAAATCGTCTCCAAAGACAGAGTTATAAGGTTTTTCGACTACGCTGAATAAAATGGCTATCTCAGAATTTTAATCCGTTGACTTTGTGAAAATAATTAGCGTGGAAGGGGGCCTAGGTGCCCTCCAATTGTTTGGTCACCTATAAAGGGCACTAGAACTTTTCATTTCCGTTAGAATGAGCCCTCTCGCAACATTCTAGGACAACTGGGTCGATACGATCACCCCTGGGAAAAAAAACAAAAAACAAATAAATACGGATCCGTGATCTGCCTTCTGGCAAAAAATACAAAATTCCACATTTTTGTAGATAGGAGCTTTAAACTTCTACAGTAGGGTTCTCTGATACGCTGAATCTGATGGTGTAATTTTCGTTAAGATTCTATGACTTGTAGGGGGTGTTTCTTCCTATTTTCTAAAATAACGCAAATTTTCTCAGGCTCGTAACTTTTGATACGTACGACTAAACTTGATAAAACTTATATATTTAAAATCAGTATTAAAACGCGATTCTTTTGATGTAGCTATTGTTATCAAAATTCTCTTTTTTTAGAGTTTTGGTTTTTATTGAGCCGGGTCGCTCCTTACTACAGTTCGTTACCACAAACTGTTTGATTTAATTTCTGTTTGTTTTTCACAGTACACCCTAAGTCACCATAAATGAGAGGAGGGCTACCACACCTCAAACCTAACTCTTTAAATCAAAATTTGTTTTGGTACCGCAATACTTAGAGAAAAAAGGCCTATCAATATGTCTACTTCTTATGCTTTTTTTCCAAACTCTTTCACAAAACAACTTTAATTCCATTTTGTTTTATTCGTTATAGAAAGTTAAACTGTCAGAGTTTTGGATCTTTTGGTGTTTTGACGTCAGTTAAAACAAAAATACTTTTGAAAAATTAATCAAGGCTCTAAGAGAAATTTCAAAAAGTCGTGGCCTACCTCCGAAACAGACTATGTGCATTTTCGCTGTCAAAAGGGCGTATCAACAGAGGTGTCATTTGGGCCAAATCTTGGGATGGGCAAGGATTGCACTTGCCACCTCCCCCCCCCCCTGGAGATTCACTTCGTGTCGCGTAAAAAAAAAATACAAGTTTTGGTGACGCATCGATCAGATTTTTTTGCAAAAAGGCAGTTTTCAGCACCCGTGTACTGCTTGGAAATGTACTAACCGATTGTGGGACTCAGCCACATTAACCTATACGATTGATTATAACATTGAAGATTTTAATCAATGAGGTTAAGTGAAACTTGAATTGAAAGCGGAAAATTCAACCAGACTACAGGCTAACCTTCGTCAGCGAGAAACTTTGGTGAAGGTAATCTTCACTTTTATGCTGAGGGTTGTAACCAAAATCTCGATTTTCCTTTACCAGAAATCATCCAGATCAAATATATTTACAAAAAGGCAAATATTACAAGAGAAAAAAATATTACAATATTCAAGGTAACAGTGGAGACCAGCGAAGTTTCATCCTTGCGAAATCACGAACAAACTGGATGTATCCCAAATATTTTACTAAATACCTTTCTGTAAATAAAAAAAGGAGATGGCGATCATCTCCTATTGTGAACCGCACGTAGTTTCAAACTATTTCTAGGCAGGATAAAAAACGCTCATTGCTTGCTGCTGTCACAGGAAGCGTGACAGCAATACAGAGTAATTTTATTACTTCTGAGTAAACCACGGGTAGTCCCTGAAGATGGTCGGAAAATGCCTAGGAAGATTTTGGGCTTTTCTCCTCATCGAGCGAGAAATGCTTGGCAATGCAAGCCTAAGATTCAGCTCACCGTAAAGAGCAGAGAAACGCTTGAGAAAATCATTGTCCATAAACTTAGTCAAGCTTGGATCCAAGACTTCGAGTGTGCTCAGAACTGGAAAATTCTGTGAACCTGTGAAAATTCTGTCAAATATGGCCAGTAGACGGTCGAAAGTCACGAAGTACTCTCGGTTCACTTCATCCACCAAAGTTGAATTTCAATTGCCAGATTAGATGAAGTACTTTCCTAGCGTCGGAGTCGCCACATATTATTTTCGTTGCTTTGTGATCTTTTAAGTTCTTCGAGGTCGTCCATTCAGACCAACAGAGGAAGTTCCAGTCTTGGTTTCATTCACACCAGGAACTTCGAATTGAGCTCTGTCGCTAAATCTTTTTTCTTCTCGAAAAGAGATGCAAGTGAAGGGTCTGAACGGAGATCGGCGTATTTGCTTCTTGATACCTGAACCAAGGTGCGCGATCGGGAAGTAACCAAGTCAATGGCCTGGAGCTACTGAGACAGCAAGTTCGTCACTTGCACAATTGCTTCTATATAGTGCAATGTGAAGATAAAAGGAACGATTCTATCTTCCATAGCCCAGATGCCTCTTCCCATGCTCCGCTTCTGGCTCCCTTACTTATAGTGGACAGTACTATTAAAATGCATTTATGTCGGAGTCAAAACTTCAATATAGATCGACGCAAGCAAGAACACTGTGTTGCAGGACTTCTTTTCGGCTCCAGAACTGGCAGCTAGGAAACTTTATTGGCATCAAAAAAGCAACTAGTGCGGAGTGTTGCTATTGGAAATGAATGCGTATAGAGTCTTGACCAGTGAGAAAAAAGAATCAACAGTGCCGACAGATTCAATGCAGCTCGTCATGACTCAATTTAACTGATGTGCATGGCAATGAATGAAGATAGTCTGTGGTGATATCTGTCTTAGACGAGTTTGAAGACTGAAGAATGGTTCCCTTATTATGCTTGCTCCGTCGTAGCGCTATGCAATACAGCAGTTCCAATCAAGTCCAATTGTTGCATTGTGTCGTGAATAAAATTTGATAAACTTTCATATAGAATCTGATCGGTCTCTCTTTTACTTTTCCTTCGTCGAAGCACCTTAGAAGAATGACGAGCAGCTCTTTCTTCAACTTATCCTTCATTTCTTCGACCAGAGGGTAAAGAATTTGGCGCTTTGTACTTCGTTCACTATCATATGATGAAGACTGGAACCGATCATTGAAATAAGATCTTTCTGGTATTCCCGGCATATATAGTGACTGTACCGTCTCTTTGGCTTGTTGAAGAGCTTAGGAGAGTATTCCGCAAGAAGATTGCCAGTCTCGACAAGAATTCCCTTGTTTGCTGAGGATTCTGTTTCGTCGTGCCCCCTAAAAGGCAGTGCCGAGTCTCCCCAATAGAGCTGTTACTTCTAATAAGGCTTTTACATGCTCTCTTTTCTCCTTGACTTCATTATTTCTGTCTGTCATTAAAACCAACACGATTGGTTGCTTCTCCTTGTTTTGTATGGCTTTGAACTTCGTTCATGAAACTGTACTGTCTTTGTGGCGGTCACTTCTAGTATAAGGGTTGAGAATGTTATTGATGTCTTTCCATCTTCACATGCCAACTTCTATGAAATGTCTAGATTTGTATCTCCCCCGGGAAACCTAGACGTACCACCAAAGTTTCTAAATGTAGAAGCAGTAAACAAAATCATCTTGGACGGAGTACTCCACCCTCCACCCACCCTTTTCATGATATGAAGCATTGAATGAACTTTTCCACTTGCCGTTTACAGTCACTTACGCAGGATATTGTATTAGCTTCGGTTGGTATGGTTAATCAAGAAAGGACGAGGAAATGTCTCTATTGCTGCTGGATCGGTGATGCTCTTCATCTTGAGGCTCCAACAGACGTGCGATACGCATAGTGGCTCTTCCGGGTGTCTCGTTTCCTGCTGACTCGATGTGAAAGACCGTCACTTCATTTGAAGAAGATGTCGGTGATGGTTTGTTCAGATGCTGAATTACACACCCGAAAGAAAGTATACACATTAGTTTGAATTCTAACCAGCTTAACACTCCTACTACTTTTGCCTATTCTTTTCAACTCCATTTTCGTTATCTTTCTGAGGTTTATGGGCAATATTGGAAATTGATGGTGATGAAAGCATTGACATTTGTGTCACTGTTTTTGTATAGCCTTACCTTGCGTTCACAGTCGTCACGAAATCGTCACTGTAACCTTGTCGCAGTTTTCAAATCACCAAACTGTTCACAAATACCAATATCCCCAGGCCACTCCCGAATATAGTCCGGGTTTCAATAGTAGCTAGCAATCTAGTAAGTGACCATCACGGCCAATACTAAGAAATGAAATAGCTGAGAAGTCCTGAAAATAGTGTCAAATAAAATAAAAAAGTACACTATCAGATCCGCCTTGTCAAAAACTTCTACATAGGAAATTTACCGTCCCTTGGCTTGAAAAACGAGGAGAATCTATTGGCTTGAAAATCAAAATAAGTTGGTTGAACTACGATATTCTGCATATACTAAATTTTTTTTTCTCCCTCTTTCTCCTCAGATAGCTTGACACTGGAGCGTCGTGGAGAGCTTTTTAATGGCTCATTTTGCTTTAAAAGTCAAAACTCTTGCGGTATGAAGCACTTTAGACAATTACTAGGTCATTTAGGATCCGTTCAGACACAAAGGAGTTTCCGCCCAGAATCCCAGTTTGGAGCCATGGAAATTCTGTTCAGACTCTAGAAGCAGGAGCCATTTTTCCCAGCCATTTTTTTCGTCAGTTTTCCGACTCGGAGCGAACGGAATACTTCGTAAAAATCTAAGCACTTCTTCAGTCGTTAAAACGGTGACTCCCATGACTCCAGACCAGCATTTCAGGAATTCCTTAGCGGTCTGAACGGGCTCTTAGATCTGGTTTATATGTGACTGTTTCTCCGGAAAGAAACAAAACATAATGTACAAAATGCAAGTAGGATAATCAGTCACGCTGCTATTGTCTGAAAAAAGGGCTTAAAACAAGAAATAAGTGGCAGATTTGTCCTAGTCACGTTATAAGCTTATTTTTGTTCTTGCAGCCGCATTCTACTATGAGGCTCGAAGAATTAAAAGTTAAGTTTCTCGACAAATATATTATTATATATTCACATAAATTTTATATATTCAAATATAAATCGAATATATTTGAAGATTACAATGAAAATCACTTACTAATAATAACAACGTCTTTGGTTTTGTCTTTGACTGGCCCAATTTCTATTATGAGTGTCTGATATATTGCAATGAAAATGTTCTGATGATTCCTGGAATTAAGTGATTGCAGGTGGCAGAAATAGTGTTACAATTATTACACTTTCTTTTGACAGGTTCCGGGAGGACTTTGGACCTTAAGCTAAGGGAGGGCTCAGGATAAAAAAAATATTGCTAATCTAGTCAAGTTAAATGATTAATAGAAGGAACGATAGGAAAACCCACAGAATTCTTAAAAATTTCAGGAAGGGAGGAGAAGTAGCTGAAGACCTAAACGTCCCTTCTGCATCCGAAAATTGTTTGGAGCTCTCCTTTAACAAAGTTTTGAATCGTTCCTTATTTCGGGGGATATTATCTTGGGACATTGTCCGGGAAATTCAACCTTATTCCCATCAACTTTTAGCAGAAATATAGACACCTTGTAGGTCATGTAAATGTTTCCAATCCTTAGAAATGGAACACCAAAGGGAACATAAGGCCTTTCTATCATTCCTCTTCCCACATCGCAACAATTATTTTAGTAAAAGGTAGGACCGTGAACATATTTTGAACCAGAGTTATGCTAAAATTTTCTGTCAAAGTGGAGTGATATGAATTCTTCCTCTTTCTCCTACAATGTTTTGTCTAAACACAGGATTTTGGTGTGCTGTTTATACCATTATCTTGTAAAGATTTATAATTAACGTGCCTGGACATCCTGAATGGGCAACATACGTTGATAATACCCTTCCGCCTTTTTTACCACCGGCTTTTTAGATCAAAAGTAGGGCTACTGAGTTATGATTAAACCGGAACCTTGTCAAATAGGCTCCCTGTGCCTCCAACAACGCTACCTGCCTCCCTAGCCTGGCCACTGATTTATTTATCCAAAAGTTAGGGATATGCAGCTTGTCTAAATCAAAATCATAAAAGATTTTCAGTTTATGTTATTATATAACCAAAGTATGCATGTAACCTGTAAGTACCGCCCTTTCAATCAAACTTTTGATGGATTTTAATCAGATTTTGGTTGGTTTTAAGCCAGAAAGTGGATCATATCTGTTATTCTCTCGTTTTCAGGATCTACCCCTAAGTTTGGAGTTTCGGGAAATATCCTTAATTTTTTGTTTGAGTTTAATTTTTGATGGGTTGATATGTACAATACGTTATCAGTGGCAAAGAAAACAACCAAAGTTGCTCCCACTACTTTAGTGATACCAGCCGGAGGCTTTTAAAAAAAATTAAATAGTAGAATTAAGTAGAATTAAAAAAAATATTTGAAAGCCAAGTTAAAAAAAAAGAAAGAAAAAACAGTTTTTAGCGTGGAAGTGCCCCATCGTGAGGACTTAGTTCTAAAGCAATATACCTTTGTCTATCTTAAAATGCCTTTTCCTTATTATGGTAAAACTAGGCTAAAATACGATACAAAGTAACTGTAATAAAATATGTAGTTACACAGTTTTTGGTGGTAACAAGTGGCGAGCTAGAAAAGATATGGGTGAAAATCAGCAAAAAACTAAAATAAACAGGTTCAGAGAACTTAGGAAATTAACAGATTGATAATGTTTGAATATTGAAGGATAAAAAGTATTGTCAAATTTGACCAGTAAATTTTGTTACTGGTAGCAAATTATGTTACTGGTAGCAGGATATGTATAAAACCACATTCGAATTTTTAAATTGCAAACAAGGGAAAAGTAAGCCTACAGGTAAAACAAAAGGTTTAGTTCCAATTACAGCTGCTATTCCACCTAATTGACTCTGCCGACCTCGGATCACTTAACAAACAAGATTCTTTTTGTTAATTGTTAATTATTTGTTTTGATGATTCAACTTGAAAACATTGACGATAGCATGATACGGAACTAACAAACTTAATACTTTTCAGAATACAAAATAAAAACTCTTAGAAAATTGGTGTTTATGGTGTTAAGAAACCTAAAATGAGTCCAAGTGCAAAAATTTTTCTTTTCGAAGCCTTTGATATAGCAAGTCTAAGCTACACATTTTGAGGCACTTTCTCCTGGATAAATTACTTCAGAAACAGTAGAATGGCATATGAAATCAGATTTTGAATTTTTAGAAAAATTTGATTCTCTTACGCTATTTTTGTTTGTTTGAAGTAATCAGAATGTTTCGAATAGTTTTTCAAAATTTTATCTTCAGAAAGTGGTCTACAAATTGTACAGATTTATAGCTCATCAAAGACGATTTTGATACAAAAACTGGAATTCCATCATAAAATGGTTAAAATCGTTTTTTAGGGAAAAATCGGTCTTCGTGGGCCATTTGGAGAAAAAGGATGTAAAGGAACACCTGGGTCTAAAGGTCAGCCTGGAAACGATGGAATACCGGGAATAGAAGGATTCAAAGGAGATAAGGGAGACTTTGGTAGGAAAGGCAGCGATGGAAATGATGGACCTAAGGTAAAGATGATACTATTCGTAATTTCGTATATTAGGTTATTCGACGTTTATTACGATTTGACAAAAAAAATCTCTCTCAAGCATAGACCACGTTACCAGTTCATAATCTTTCATGTATAACGGTATGAAACTTTCAGTTATAATATTTTTATTGACCATTCAGTTGCGAGTTTTAAGACGATATTAAATTTTGGACATTTTAATCGCGTAAAAAATTAAGCAATATTAAATAGCCTAATATGCAATGGGGTTAAAGAACATCGCAATAGTGATTTGAAGTTAGTAGTTCTTAAATTGTTAAAAAACAATATACAGCTTGAAATATTCTCAGGAAGATTAAATCAAGTTGGAAAGATTCAAGCTTGATAAAGATACTAATCAACCAAGATTCAATTGTTCCCATTTGTGTAACATTTTAAGTCTAAAGACCTTGCTTCAAAATTTTTCAAGGGAAAGTCGAAATTAGCTTGGATTGATAATTTTGTGTTGGAAAATCTAACGAAACGAAGATGTGATGTTCTAAACCTAGCACAGGGTAAATATGGGAATAAGCAAGTATGGTATGATCAACGTCAGATTTAAGTACATCTCCTGAGTGATTTGTTTCTAAGTCGTTTATGGTCTTTCTACGATGTTGATTTATCTATATTTATAGATATTCGCAAAGCGCTCAATACAGCTGACTTTCAGACGCTTTTAAGTCGGACGGAGTCGTTGGGTGTCCGCAGAAAGTTGCTTGAAATCTACATCACAGAGATATCTCTAAAATTAGTGTTGATTTATGTGATCTCAGCAGCATTTGCAGTGAGGAGTGGAGCGCCTTTAGGGTCAGTGTAAAGTCCAATGTTTAACCTAATCTGTGTTGATCTCATGTGTCTCTAGTTGAAAGATGTATATCCTACCTCGTTTGCTGATTATACCGTTTTAACTGTTTTGCCTCTCTAGATCACTGGATGAACCGTTGAAAGAAGCGAATTTTGGATTGGAAAGACTGTAGGATTTCCCTTCATTATGTTTATTGTGTATAAATTTGCGAAAGACATTTTTAAAGACGTTCTGTAGAGTTGATACGCCACTGGATGTTTCTGGCCTTGTAGCCTTATGTGGCATACCAGTTAAACAAATTGATCATCTCTGCTACCTTAGTTTTGAACTTGATTACCAACTGGCAGGGATTGGTGACAGTAGCTCTGTAAAATTGGAAATTGCCAGTAGGATTGGCATACTTCAGATTGTGCTGCACATTCTCACGCAAAGTACACTTCTAGCTATATATTATTGGATTTTTAACCCATACACCTCCTACGGTTGCCTCTTATAAGGTAGTATCTTCTCATGCAGCTATAAGAGAGCGCAAGCTATACAAAATAAAGCTGTTTGAACAGTTGGTAAAAATATTCAGGGTTTACTTGACTCCTTTACTTGTTTTGTGTCCCTGAAACTCCAAATGTTGATCAAGTAAGAGATTACCAAATGCATTATTTATGTTTCAGTGTGTGGATAATTTAGCCCCTAGTGTTTTTAAGAGTTTTTACTAAATTGATGGGGACATGGACAATTATGGAACAAGGCATAGTGATAACATAGTTGTTGATTTACATCATAGTGCAGGGTCTTCGTTTTCAGTGAAAAGATCTTGGGTCATTTGTACGGAATGCGCCACCAGTTAGTATTAAAGAGACAGAATGCAGAATACGCCTTCGTTAATTTTTTTGGGGGGGTGGGCGTGATTGTTGAAGTTTATTATGGTGTTGGGTGGGTAGGGGAATAAGGCTGGGTGAGGTGAGAATTAATGAGTGATAGATACTGAATTTGTTATTATTATTTTTTGTTATATTTATTTAATTATTTTATTTATTGGGGAAGTTGTTGCAACTGTAAACTCTTATAGGTGGTTCTCCATCACGAAGGTATTGCTTTATTTATTTATTTGTGATTATTAAACCAAAATTTTAAATTGAACTTGCAAAAGGAGCTTTTATTTTTACAGTTTGACTAATATGACTGAACATGAAAACACAGAGTTAATAGCTAATATTGGGATACAACTCAGTGGGGATAGAAGCTTTCCAAACCAATGTTAAATTTTATTTATTTAATATTTCTTTGCCCTAATTTTTACTCCAGTAGTACAATGACAAAAAAAACATGTCATTTATAAATTTCTGAATTTTTTTTTAATGGCAGCCATGACTCTGATATATATATATATATATATATATATATATATATATATATATATATATATATATATATATATATGTATATATATATATATATATATATATATATATATATATATATATATATATATATATGTATATATATATATATATATATATATATATATATATATATATATATATATATATATATTCATACATATATATATATATATATAACAGTCTTCCTTTTCTCCTTCTGTCTCTCTTTTTTTTTGTGTGTTTGTGCTGTTGCATTGGTGATTTCTCTTTTCATGATATATATATATATATATATATATATATATATATATATATATATATATATATATATATATATATATATATATATATATATATATATATATCTTTAACACAACTTGTCTATAACAGATATATAAGTTATGTTTTGAACATAACTTGAGGACATTGTAATACTGACATGACATTGACGCTATATGACCTGATGTTATAATATTAACTTTTGATCCAAGTTATACTGCCATTTTGAAGAAATAATATTATTATAATAACTGAATTACCTAATTCAAGGGCAACAATTGTTGAAAAATTGATCTTCCTATAATTTCCAGCAAAATTTCCACCGAAAAATATTTAATCAAAATCAAGACTAAGGAACTGTCTCCCCCCTACTCTCTTTCTCAATCAGCACCAACATTTCACAGTCAACTTTGAAAACAGCTAGTCATGATCACGCATAACACTATGAAAGAGGCGATGTGATCACTATAGTCAAACAGCCTATAGCAACGTTCTGTAATGAGATTAAATAAAAAAAAACATGTTTTTTGAAATTAAAGTAAGGAGCGACATTAGAACCTAAAACGAACAGAAATTACTCCTTATATGAAAGGGGCTTTTCCTCCTCAACACCCCGCTCTTTACGCTAAATTTTTTTATTGTTTTAAAAAGTAGAGTTGCGAGAAAGAATCAAACTTTAGCGCAAGGAGCGGGGTGTCGAGGAGGAAAAGCCCCTTTCATATAAGGAGTAATTTCTGTTCGTTTTAGGTTCTAATGTTGCTCCTTACTTTCATTTCAAAAAACATGTTTTTTTTATTTAATTTCTGAAAGTTTTTGAATTAATGCATGTCTGATTTTGACTCTCCGTACATAAATTATTAAAATGAAATTGGCATATTAATTCTTTTTTGGCTAAATGACTTTCTCTTAGTTTTGATCAAACGATTTTGAGAAATAAGGGGTGGGGAAGGAGGGCTAGTTGCCCTCCAATTTTTCGGTTACTTATAAAGGCAACTAGAACTTTTAATTTTTAACGAACGTTTTTATTAGTAAAAAATATACGTAACTTAAGAATTAACATACTTAACAAACTTTTATATTCTTATATTTTGATTATATATATGAGGGGGTTTGTCCCCTCGTTAATACCTCGCTCTTCATACTAAATCTTAAGTTTTGTCCCAATTCCTTAAGAATGACCCCTGAATCAGAAAGGCCGTAGAATAAATAGTTGAAATTACTAAAAATAATTTAGCATAAAGAGCGAATCTACTTCTAAATACCTCGCTCTTTATGCTAAAGTATTTTTAGAACCCCTCATATGCGTAATAATCTCCGTTCGTTTTAAGTTTTAATGCTTCTCCTTACTTTCAATTGAAAAAACTTTTTCATGTTTATATTTTCATTGTTTTTTTTGTTTTTTAATAGTAATGCTAGAAAATCCTGCGCCCTTTTCATTGAATTTCTCTTCCCCCATGAAATATTCCTCCAAGGAAAGATCCTCCCATATAGGTCCCTCCCCTGAACCCCACACCCAAACAAAAAAAAACCTGAAAACGTCGGTACACTTCCCAATAACCATTACTGTATGTAAACATTGGTCAAAGTTAGTAACTTGCGGCCCCTCCCCCAGAGACTGTGGGTGGTAAGTCATCCCCAAAGACATAGTTCTTATGATTTTCGACTATGCGGAACAAAATGGCTATCTCAAAATTTTGATTCGTTGACTTTGGGAAAAAATGAGCGTGGGAGGGGGCCTAGGTGCCCTCCAATTTTTTCGGTCACTGAAAAAATGCACTAGAACTTTTCATTTCCGTTAGAATTAATCCTCTTGCAACACTCTAGGACCACTCGGTCGATGCGATGACCCCAGGGAAAAAGAAAAAAAAAACAAAAAACAACAAACAAACAAATAAACACACACCCGTGATTAGTCTTCTGGCAAAAAATATGAAATCCCACATTTTTTTAGATTGGGTTCTCTGATACGCTGAATGCGATGGTGTGATTTTCGTTACGATTCGATGACTTTTAGGGGGTGTTTCCCCCTATTTTCTAAAATAAGGCAAATTTTCTCAGGCTCGTAACTTTTGATGACAAAGACTAAATTTGATAAAACTTATATATTTGAAATCAGCATAAAAATCCGATTCTTTTGATATATCTTTTAGCATCGAAATTCTGTTTTTTAGAGTTTCGTTTACTATTGAGCCGGGTCCCTCCTTACTACAGTTCGTTACCACGAACTGCTTGATCATGTTCAAGTACCAAAGACATTATATTGTTATTTGATATTTAGATTTATTAAATGGTAGCTTATACAGCCATATATATCTTCAAAAATTCAGAGAAGTCGGAAATCCCGAGCTCAATGAAATGACCTTCATATTCACCTATGCAGTTTTTGATAGTATAGGGGCTTAACATAAAACAAAGCTGAAAACATAACATAGGAACTTAACAGCTTAAGAAGGCGTAGCTTTTCTTCGAAATTATAGATGCCTTATGGAATCAATAGATTATTAATATTAGAAATACACGGATGAAAATCGTTATCAAATTAAATTAATAGGTTTTGCTTATTTATTTTCACTGTAAAACAGGGCCATATTGACAAAATTTTGATATTGACCTGCTAGCTTCACAATTTCTGAAACAATCGAAAAGAAAATCTTAGAAAATTGAATTGAAAATTTGAGTATTCTTTTTAAAATTCAAAAGTAATTGAAGGGCAACCAGCCTTCTCCCACAACCGTCAATGTCCCCAACACATCCAATTTAGATTTTTAGATAATCATGTTGTTCAGCAAAGTTGAAAGGTCGATTCAGAGTGGAGTAAATAAAAAAAAGATTATCGTTGCCATTTTTGATATTTACCAAAATTATCCTCAGCCAGGGATGAAAGTGGGGGAGGGGTGCTCGGTCAACCTCTCCGAAGAGCTGCAATTTTGTATATTTAGGTATGAATAGACCAAAGATAGGTCAATAGGGAATATACTTTTGTGCTGATTTTCGCTGTACTTTAAAAAAGAACTGCAAGACATTAAATATCTTTGACAGTGTTGGGTGCTAAATTCAACAGGAATATATAGGTACTTTGAAATCCAATTTTTGTAAATTGAAAGCAAAGAGTGACAATAAAGCCTAAACAAATAAGAGTTAAGCTGTGAATACGGGAGGCTCCCACTCCCTTAACATGACACATCTTTTGCTGAACTACTGTTTAAATAAACCCATTGTAGAGTGTATAGAACATAGCCAACTGGTGATTAAGCTTGGTATGCTCGCTTCGAGATTCAGAGTTACTTTTTTATTTTATTTAAATAAATACTTTTGAGTCTTTACCTATGTCTAGTCTAAATAAAGAATTTTCCAGGGTGACATTGGTGAGCGAGGTTATCAAGGCCCGCCGGGTAGTCAAGGTGCAAAAGGAGAACCAGCTCTTATTTTACAGGGACCAAAAGGAACAATTGGGGAAAGAGGACTGTACGGTAATATTTTCTAAGATTTACCTATAGCCAGATGTCTTTAATATTTTGACTATAAGTTTTAACCATAGCATTTCTGACCTTACATTTATGATTAACAGCTTCCTATTCTCCAAAAAAGAGGACATAAAAGTAGAATGAAAAAAAAGGCAACTGACAAAGGCAATTAAAAAGACACTTAGACCAAAATTAATTTCACTCTTTTTATGTTTGGAGAGACAGGAGCTAAGAATTACTCTAGAGTAGGCAAAATTGGAAACAAGCAACATCACGAGTATTTTCAAACAATCATTTTGCAGTACCATGTCGTTGGTTTTTATTATTCTTTTTTTACAGTTTTCGTCGCAGAATTTTCATGTCCTTTAGAGGCTTCTCATAAATCGTGTCTTTGGGCAAATGAAAGTAAAACGAAATATACAAATTTTAGGTTTGAGGCATTTCCCCCCTCGACAATTACCTTCTGGAAACTTCTCCCCATATTCCCTCCGAGTAATACTGGATGTCTATTAGAAGAGATATTGAAATTTTTATTTACCTGTTTAAGTCAGAGTAAATGTTATAGCATTGCCATAAAAGAGCCACAAGGGTTAAATGTATTAATATTTATTTATTCATTTTTTCCCAGAGGCACTGTGTATGGAAGAGGTATGAACTTCGGAGGGGGCTCATTCGATTGCGAAATCGAATGAGCCCCCCTTTTCCCCAAATGCATTTGAACAGAATTTTGAGATAATCATTTTGTTCAAAATAGTCTAGAGGTCATATATCATACCTCCGGGTTTGACAACACCCCTTCCAGCCCGCGGGACAAGGACTGTTAGCCGTGCAAGTTGCCCATTATTAAGCTATGAGATTTTAATTGGAAGGGTGGTCGAATAAACTGTGGCGTGGAGACTCGTTCAATTGGAAATTGAAAGTTCTAGTGCCCTTTTGAAGATTTAGCCTGCTTTTCAACCAGTCACAAACGAATGAATTATTACCAACTACAGTGTTTTAAAAATTTTCTTATTCTAGTTCAAACAGCCTTTGTGTTTCAGCAGTCGTTTTTTAAAGAATTGCGAAAAAAGTCCGCATAAGGAGTGAGGTTTTGAGGAGAGGGACAGAATAATTTCAGTTTGTCTTAAGTTCTAATATTACTTCTTAATTTCAGTTGAAAAAATTGCTTTTAATTTAATTTTTGATTGTATTTCAAATCATGCCTAGGGTTAACCAGGATATATGTTGGCTAACCATCCCAATAAATACACGATTTATTGCTGTTAAAGTTCACATACCAATAATTGTAAATTGGTTGGTAGCCTCCGGCTTGTTCAGTTTTCTGGTTGAGAATTTAAATATGGGATTGTAAATAAAATTTTGGACGAAATTTGGTTGTTTAGTCAAATTTTTTA
Source organism: Artemia franciscana (assembly GCF_032884065.1). NCBI lineage: Eukaryota > Metazoa > Arthropoda > Branchiopoda > Anostraca > Artemiidae > Artemia > Artemia franciscana. Next base: position 15,222,630 of record NC_088867.1, on the reverse strand, counting down.
ATGAACAATAGTTTTGTTTTAATGAATAATTTACTCAGGAAATTTGGTGGACGGAGACGCGGTATTACTGTTCATGTGGATGGAAATTTTGCGTCACTTGGTCTTCTAGGTGGCTGAAGCCATCACGACCTCCACAATAGTGTTCTCTGAAGTTCAAATGCATAGTATATACGAATGCTTAGATACATTTAAACATTTTGTATAATATAATCTAAATTTTTAATCAAAATCAATGAAAATGAAGCTCCTGGCTATACTTGTCACCCCCATCTTCCAAAAATTTCCTGACAAGGCCTATTATGCCCTGCCTCGACTTTCACCCTTCTTTAGTGGTAGGCATGGGAAGGCAATATTTATACAGCATAGAGACAAGGTTGTAGCAAGAGATTGATGCTATTACCCCCTCCTGTACCAATAATAAAGGTGTAGACCAAAAATGTTCCCGGGAATCAAGAGGTGATTGATACCAAATCCTATCTCCCTTTCTTCCCACAAAACTCCTTCTATATGTATATGCAGGTGCAATGAGAGTTAAAAGATTTGGATGTTAAAATGCGCTGTTTGAGGCACCTGCCTCCAACCATTTCTTCACATAGTTGATGTGTAGGGTACTTATATACTACTTCATATAATTTTTGAGAAATATGAGAATATTAGTTTAGTTTAATGAAGCTTTGAAATTAATCTATGCTCACCTTGAGGTGGTTTCAGACACCCATTCCCTCAACACTCTGCTACAACCTACCGACGCTCCTGCATAATAGCTGATGCGAAATTATACCTCAATGTACACGATTGCATCATAACCTGTAAAAACTCAGACACTACTAGGAAATTACTAACCCCCCCCCCGCCTCAGCAGCAATTATAAAGGTGTAGACAAAATCTATAAATGGGAGCCAGGAAGGATTAGACAAAAACTCCGAAAAACTCATTAACTTTCATCAGAAGGCTCAATTAGGCTTAGAAAATTGGGCCGTTGAAACGTATTTTTATGGCGTCTTATCCCTTCCCTCCCTCTACAAAAGGCCTACCTCTACTCCTTAATAATGTATCACTCTTTTATTAAACCAATCACTTCAGTTAAATTAAACATTAACGTTAACGCAAGAAAGACTTTTGTACAATAGGAAGGGAGGTGTCACTTTGCAGCATCGCTGTTGATATTACCCACATTTTTTCACGGAAAAATCCTGCCGGACAATGTGATCCCCGCTGAATTTTTCCCCGGATAACTTCATCCAAACATTTTTTCCTACGTGAAATTGTCCATCCAAAGAGGAAGAAAGACACTAACTTTCAAATGTATTGCTCTACTTGCTCAACTTGAGAGCGTATTATTTATTTTACGTCATTTTACATTCTATATATTATTATTGTACATATTGTTTAAAAAAAAGATATTATTATTATTGGATATATTATCCTTGTTGGACTACCTCAATTATTTAAATGTTATCAAAATTCCCAAAGCAGTTAATAAACTCTTATTCCTTTATTCCTTCTTTAACAAGTTATTTGACTATTTTAGACATTGAATAGTTGATTCTTAGAAGAATGATAAAACCTCTTAAAGTGCCTTCTTTTTAGGATACCCCGGAATCCAAGGACCTTATGGAAACGAAGGTCCAGAAGGTCCCAGAGGTTCTGAAGGGCCATTTGGATTTCAAGGACCTAATGGACTTCAAGGACGGCCTGGCCAGCCTGGGAGGTCACAGAAAGGAGAATTTGGTGAAAATGGTAAGTTGTCAAAGTTGGGCAATATGAACTTGTTGCATCACTGTTCGCGTGTCATTTTTATCATGGACACTGATGTATTCTAACAAAAATATTGCTTCATAGGCTTATAGATTGCCCACACTCAGGCCTTTGGCTTGTCTTTGATTAATTTCACTATGGAAGGGCATGAAATCAAATGAGAAGGCAATACTCTCCTAGAGTTAGATTATACATACTATTAGAATTCTATTAAACAATATTATCAAACTGAACGAATTTTGGAGGATTTGTCAGTTTGAAGTGAAAGAACATGTTTAAAAATTAATTTAAAAAAAGAAGTTGTTCAGAAAAGGAATAAATAATTTCAAAGAGCTGATTTTGAGTAAGGAAAAGACTAATCATGGGGAGAGCTTAACCTACCTGGGTACTATATCTGGTAATGATAGTGAACGCAGTGAATATATAAAAAATAGAATATCCAGATGTAGATTTGTTATTTGTTTTGCAGAAGAATTGTCCAAGGATAGTTCTAGGTACGTGTTCAGCTGACCGTATGTCAAACAATAAGCCATTAATAAAAATTTACTTTGATTCTCTTTTTTCTGGCTATGATAAAAGAAAAATTGGGAAGGCTGAGACACATTCTACGGATGAATGATGACACATCGCCTAAAATTGTGCTTCTCTGCCGTTCAACTCAGGCCGGACGAAAAGCAGCTGGTCTGTAAATCGAGTGGGAAAAGGAAACAAAGAAGGATTTAAAGGCAACCTTAATTTCAAAGGAGGGTTATAGACTGAAATTTAGAATATAATTGAGCGGAGCCAGAGTGTGTGCAGCATTTTTCGCCTCTTGCGGGCTGGTGATGAAGTAAATTGATAGAAGTAGTTAAAGTAGTTTCTACAAAAATGGGAGACGATGGTGCCCGACACTTGGCACGCGGCAGGCTGCTATATATGGATTCTCACGTTCGTTTGTCTTCTAAACGCGGACGATTTGCGCATTTTCTTGATGTCATGACGTCCAAATGAACCTTAAATTAGAAGTAGTGATTTAACAAAATTATGTTTTTTTTTTATTGGACCTTTAATTATTGCCACGGATTGTCTTTTTGTCATATTGAAAGACATATTGCCAAACCTTGTTTCATTTAATAGTTCTGGTGGTGGGACAAAAACTTCTTCTTTTGCCTTGGCTTGTCTTTTGTCATTATGAAAGACATATCGCCGAACCTTTGTTTCTTTTAATTGTTAAAAGAAACAAAGACAATATTTGATAGACAATATTATCTATACTATGTATTATTGTCTAAGATAGACAATATTTGAGGAATTATCAATAGCCTCACATTGTGAAATATCTTCTTCGATTTTAGAAGAATATCTTTTTATTCTACGGTTAATTATTTTATTGACAAAAGGAGTGGGGTATCCATTGCCAAAAAGAATATCTCTGATAAAGTTTATTTCTGCATTTATATACGAATCGAAGCAACTATTCAGGGCACGATCAATGAGGGAAGTTACAACTGCTCTTTTAACTTGTGGGGGGTGATTTGACTTTAAGTGAAGCTTTCTATGGTTTTGAGTTGGCTTTCGATAGATAGTAAAATCAAGTTTATCAGCATTACGAATAATTAACACATCTAAAAACGGCAGTTTATTTTCAATTTCAACTTCTAGGGAGAACTGCAAATTTCGATCATAAGTGTTAAAATGCTCTAAGAAGCCCCGAAGTTCAGCTTCCCGATAATTCTAAAGTGAAATTACGTCATCCATATAACGACCCCAATAGACGTTTTTAAAAAAATAAGAATTCAATGCCCAATTTTCAAATTCTCGACATAAAAATTTGCCAGTAGCCCGGATAAAGGTGCCCCCATGGGTAACCCATTTTTTTGCTGATAAAAAGAATCACGAAACTGAAAAGACATAGAAAACTTATTACACATTTTAACCAGAGTCATTAAAACTTCACAATCAATTACAAGCATAGCTTCTTGGGCCTATTAACTTATTTACTTTTGTAATAGTTTTCTTTAGTATTAATAAATTGATTGATTGATTGATTGATTGATTAATTCCCGTCGCTGAAGCCTCGATTAAGTGGTAATTTTCTTCTATTTTTTTTAGTAATTCCTCAGAAATAGTCACATCTATATTTGTATACATGGAAACAATGTCAAAACTACTAACTACTGTGTTATCTGTAATACTTGTGTTGCTAAGTTTTTCAACCAAATCTGCCGAATTACGAATATAGGAATTTTGAGAACACAATAAAGGTTTGAAAGCTGTGCGAAGCCATTTCCCAATATTGGCAGCGGGGGCTTTAGTAAACGCTACGATAGGTATTAAGGGAATACACTGTTTATGTATTTTTGGTAAACCATAGAGTTTAGGACAGAAACTACCACGGGGAAAACCAGCTACGAAAAGGCCTTTGAGACAGGCTGCTAAAAAAGCAAGGTTGGTTCTGAGAAATTGCATTTAATCACTTTGTTCTCTTTAGTTTGAATGAGTTTATATTCTCACTTCATTCTTTTTGTCAGTCCTGGTTGAACTTCGTTGAAGTAAGGATGCTAGGGCTGTTTTTAAAAAAGTTTTTAAATAACAATATTTAGTTTTAATTATCACAATTTAATGTAAGTTTATTTATATATACATATTTTTTCTCTTTTTCTCGTATTGTGCTGAAGACGGCCCTTGGACATAGGGTCGAAATATTCACAGAACTGATTTCCACTGTCTTGAAAAGATTTTCCCTATTGTTTCTACTTTGTATTTGTTTCTTATGGAAAGGCAGTGTGGTCTTCGTCGCTATTTTTTTATATATATGCTATATACAGCATATATATTATATATAGCATATATATGTGGCATATACATATATATAAATATATATATATATATATATATATATATATATATATATATATATATATATATATATATATATATATGTATATATATATGCCGAAACCCTATAGGCAAGTGTATTCTCCTGATGAGCCCTTGTGTTGGGTTGTTGCCTCTGAATTATTTGTCTTTATTGTTCTTACTATTTGGAAAATGACGACTTATACTTATTGACGACATGACTGCCTGTCCATGGATTATTCTTTATGGTTGATTGTGTATGGCTATGCTTTTTGACCTATGTGGTTGTATGGATGAGTAGGGTTAAGGCCTCATCAAGTGCTGGTCTATATTAACCACTAATTTAGGAAAACAGTTTTTCCCTTTTTCCCTTTCTCCTTCTATCTCCTTTCTTTTTTTTGTTTGTGCTGTTCCATTGATAATTTCTCTTTTCATTATATACTCTTAATTATTATTTATTTACAGGTCAACCTGGATATTTTGGTTCACCAGGTGACATTGGATCCAGAGGTCTACGGGGTCTTCGTGGAAAGAAAGGTTGTAAAGGAACTCGAGTGAAAGGTCCAGATGGAACTCCTGGAATACCGGGCATTCCAGGCAGACCTGGGAATAGCGGTGATACGGGAAATACTGGTTATCCAGGTTTGTGTCAGAATATTCTAACTGATTTTGAAATGGGTTAACATAATCATGAAAAATACCCATTGAAACCAGACTATAAGCTTGAGGTGTTCTAAATAAATAAATTTTAGTAGCGTTCATTTTCCTCACTGAGACTGGAATTAGCGTTGCCATATGTTTATTTACGGTGATTTGATTTTTTCTTTTTGCAAATCTACCACGTCACACACAGTATTTTTTTTTTTTTTATCTAAACTTAGTAACTTGTACGTTTGAATAAAACATGGAAAAATTAGTAGCTTTTGATCTTGAATAGATTTTTTTTGTTTTGTTTTAGGCTTTTGCCTAAATAAAAGAAAAATACGGCAACAAAGTGACAATACGTGCCAATTCTTAGCAAGAAACACAAATTTGGTCTAAGAAGAACCAAAAATGTATTGATAGAATCCCCTTTCATATATGTAATAATTTATTTTTGTTTTAAGTTTTAATGTTGCTCCTTACTTCAATTGAAAAAGCTCCTTTTTTATTTAATTTCTATTAATAACGACAAACTGTAGTGCGTATGCTGGGTCTTGGGATTAGGGAAAGGCTCTACACGTCCTGAGTAAGATCAAATGAAAAACGATTTTTTCTCTTTCTGTTTGACTCTTCTCACAATTTTACTTTTTGAAACGATAAAAACTTTCGCGTAAGGAGCGGGACGTTGAGGAGGGGACAGCCTCTTTCGTACCCGGAATAATTTCTGTTTGTTTTAAGGTTTAATGTCGCTCCTTACTTTTAGTTAAAAAAAAACTTGTTTTTTTTATTTAATTCTTTCTCAAATGAACTTAAATTTCAGGTTCACAAGCTTTTCATTGTTCTTTCTTTTTTTCTATTTTTATAAAAGTATCAATGGAAAACCAACATTTTTTTCAATTTTTTCATTTTTTTCTAAGAAGAAAAGCAAAGAATTCAATGATACAAGAGCAAGTTTAGAGGTCGAGAACTCTCCATCCCCAACCCCTTAAATTAATAAGAATAACTGTTTACAAACCAAGAAGTTTTTTTTTTGTTTAATAGTTTGTTTGTAGATTTAGTGAAATAGTGAGAATACATAAAATTAAACTTGAATTTTTCTTGAGAAAACAGCAGACACTGATATATGATGCTCATAAGCTTCCACTTCGGAAAAAATACCTCGCTTTTAAAATAAAAGTTTCTTTAAACTTTCATTAAACAAGGTAAATGCAGGTTCAATTCAAGGCTAAAGAATGGGCTTAAAATAAACGTAGAGGCATGAATAAGCATCAAAAACGAAAAGAAAAACTCAAGAACGCATTCCCATCGCATAATCAGCAACTTCGTAAGAAAAAAAAATACTGATGATGAATGAACGAGTTCTATTGCCCACTTTGATGTCCAAAACCAAAAGGGGAGTAACAAAATGAAAAAGAAATATATACTAAAGAGAGATGCTAATACAGAAAAGCAGGCTTTTTCTTTACCAAACTATGTCGAAACTTTAGAATCGTTAGAAAAGATCGATCAAGTGAAAGCTTTATCTAAGTTGGTAGTAACAAGCGGTTACATATTTTTTTTCCAGCAGAATGATCATGGATGCGTGTTTATTTGTTTGTTTGTTAATTGTTGTATTTTTCAGGGGTGATCGAATCGAGCCAATCGTCCTAGAATATCGGGAATGAGCTCATTCGTTCGAAAATTAAAAGTTCGAGTACCCTTTTGGAGTGACAAAAAAGACTGGAGGCCAACTTGGTCCCCTCCCATTCCCATTTATTCCTCAAAGTTTTCCGATAAAAATTTTGTATGAGATAACTATTTTGTTCAGCATAGTAGTAAAGTCTATTAACTATGTCCTTAGGGATAAAATGAGCCCTCACAGCCCCTGGGGAGAGGTCTGTAAGCTATGGAGTTTGCCCGTTGTTTATGTTTTGTGTTTTTATCGGGAAGTATACATGCATTTTTCGTGGGGAAGGGGGGAGGGTAAATTCTCTGGTGGGAGATTTTCCACGGGAGAATTTACCGTAGGGAGGGATGTTTTCAGAGGGTGAGCTTCCTAGGGGAAATTTTACAATGGGGAAATTTGCTAGAATTCCTATAGAAAATTCTTTTTATTTGTCTTACTTTCTTTGTGAAGTCAATTTTACATTTGGAGATGTTAAGGGGAATTTTCTGGCACGGGGGGATTTTTGATGGGTCTGAATTATCTAGAATGTCTTTTTGTAGGAGGAGGGGGCAGGATTGCCATGACAAAAATTCTCCATGGGGGACTTTTCCATGGAGAAATCCTCCAGAGGGAATTTTCTGCGGAAGCAACTTTCTACTAGGGGGCGAAGGGAAGGTATTTGTGGGAAAACCATTCCAAAGAGGAGGGGATGTTCTGCATGATTTTAAAAACATTCGTAAATTAAATTATTTTTCACATAAAAGAGCGTTAAGAAATTTTTTCCACAAGAAACTTTCCGCACGGAATTGTCAGCTAGAATGAAATTGTCTGGGAGAATTATCCTTGGGGTGGGGTATTTCACGTGAGAAGAACTTACCAGGGATGCATTTTCTGTAAGGAGAAGAATTTTCTATGGAGGGAGAGCCGAATTTTCTTCATGATCAGAAATTACCAAAAAAATGTTTTTTCAGCTGAAAGTTAGCAGCAACATCAAAAATGAAAACGAACAAATTATTACGTATATGAGGGAGATTGCTCCCTTCTCAATACCTTGCTCTTTATGCAAAAGTTTGACTTTTTGTCCCAATTCTTTAAGAATAACATCTGAAGCACAAGGGTGATTTAATTAGAATAATAAGCTTTTTAAAAGTTCTATAAAGACTTTAGAGCCCAAAGCAAGGTATTGAGGAGGAGGAAACTTCCCACATATATGTATTAATTCCTGTTTGTTTTGATATTTGATGTAACTCTTTACTTTCAGTTGAAAATATTTTTTTAATTTAATTATTAGTAAAAACGGGCACTGAAAATTTTAAAAGTCGAATCACCCAGGCCCAGGTTGTTTTCTCACATCTGAAAAATGTTTGGAAGAAGAGAATGATAAATCTGCGCAAGAAGATTAGAATATTGGAAGCTACAGTGATGACGGTGGTCCGGGATGGTTCCAAAGCGTGAGCCTTCCGATAAATGGAGAAGAATTCGCTTAGTGTCTCCCAGAGAAATTACCTACGGATTGCATAGCCAGATACGGATCGAGGTGTCACTTGTCACTGAATTACATCTCCAAGAGGGGAGCGTCTGGAAAACTCCAAAACGGTGGTAAATTTAAGACCAGAGCAAGCATTTATTTAATTTGCCCAATTTTTGAAAAAAGGTGAAAACACCCAAACGATCAAGTAATCTGAATGAAAATCGCACCATCAGATTTAGCCTACCAGAAAACTCTACCGTAGAGGTTTCAAGTTTCTATATACAACAATTTAGAATTTTGTATTTTTTGCCAGAAGCAGGATCACGGATGCGTGTTTTTTTTTTCCAGGGGTGATCCAGGGATTATCGAGCCAGTGAACCTAGAAGATTGGGAGAGGGCTTATTTGATCAGAAACCCAAAGTTCTAATGCGCTTTTTAAACTTATTTGAAACGTTAAACCCAAACCAATGTTTTCATTTGGGTTTAACACCCCTCCCCCCAAAATGTTTGTCGAACTCATAAAAATGTAGTAAATTAATATAAATTTTTGTTGATGCGGTTCCGTAAGTTTTTTGTACACCCCCTTCTACCCCCAAAAATTTAAATAACAAATTGAAAATAACGCAAAAGCAGGAAAACTAAACGAAAAATATAGAGGAACATCTTTTCCTATAAAAGCAATTGTCGATAATATAAAACCAGACAAGTGTGACGTGATATCATAGAATAAGGGTGGAAAATTGCATTAGTATTGACGAAAATAAAACTAACGCAATCGAGATTTTTTTTTTGGTATTTCCATTAAAAATGCCTTTTCGTAATTCATTAAAAGAAAAAGAAAAAAAATATCCCCCAGCTCTTGAAAGATGAATTTCACCCTATTACGGATCCATCTTAGATTAAGCACAGTATCTTGAATTGTGGTTGTCCAAGGTCAAGCCAGGAAGTGTTAATAAATACAAGCACCCAAGTTGTTGAGAATCCACTCGCTTAGATAAATTTTTTGTCTTTCTGTATGATGAATCCAAAGGGCTAGAAGTGACCAAAAATATTGGAGGGCAACTATTCCCCCTTCCATGCCATTTTTCCCCAAAGCCGTCCTATCAAAATTTAGAGATGGCCACGCTCTTCAGCATTGTTGAAAGATTTAATAACTATGTCTTTAAGGATCACTTGACCCACCCCTGTCACAGCGCCCCGGGGAAAGGGATGCAAGCTCTGAACGTTGCCCATCATTGCATATAGTTTTGACCATTGGCCGGATTTCCCAACATTATTTAAAAAAGCGATAAAAAATTAGATTATGAAAAAAGTCAGCTGAATGTAAGGAGCAGCATTAAAACTTAAAACAAACTTAAGTTATTATGGAAATAAGGGGGCTTGCCCCTTCCTCAATACCTTGCTCTTTATGCTAAGGTTTCTTATAGCTTCTAGGAAAGCTTATCACTTACATTAAACAGCCCTTGTTCTGTTAAACGAGTCATTCTAAAATAATAAGGGGCAAAAACCCTTGCTTCAGGAGGGGTTGACCTCCCTCATATTCGTAATAGTGCCTATTCATTTTAAGATTTAATGTTGCTTTGTACTTTTTTTTAATTTGATTTGATAATAGAGGCTAAAAAGGGGAAAGAGAGAGACAGATCTAACTAAGCATTACGAGTGCACTTCTGAAGGATGAAAGAAAACATTACACTTCCCGTTTGCCCTACAAATTTTAGCCGACAAATCATTAATTAAGACAGCCTATGACGATTTAAAATCGCAACCAAAATGAAGACCAAGGTAGATGGAAATAAATCTTATTCTAATAAACTAATTACTTATCCTAGTAACGTATTGAATGCAATTTTTCTTAAATGTGTATCTAGATAAAAGAAAATTATACATAGCTATGCGTTAAACATTAAAACTCGTATAAAAATAATAAATATTATGTAGTAAAACCGTTGTATGGCTTCGAAACTTTTGTGACTCCTATAAAAACTTCACAACTGTTTCAAATATAGGTTCAATGGCCACCCTTTTTTATTCTTTTTTTTTCTTTTTTTTTAGGTCAGAAAGGACTTGCTGGTGTGTGCTACGGAGAAGAATGTGTTGGAGCTCGTGGACCACCAGGTCAAAAGGGAATTATTGGTGAGGACGGCCAAGATGGTGCGTATGGTGCTATGGGTGCTCAAGGACCGAAAGGTTGCATGGGTATACCTGGAGTCTGTGGATGCACTAATCTTGAAGGTGAAAAGGGTGACGAAGGTGATTCTGGGACTGAAGGTCGAAAGGGTTATAAAGGGCCACCAGGCAGCTATGGAGAGAATGGTGATTTTGGTCTCATAGGCCAGCAAGGACAGCCCGGACAACCAGGAGGAAATGGCAGACCAGGATATCAAGGTAATCCTTTTTTAAAATTTTATTTTTTGAAAATCAGCTTATTTGAGAAAGAGCTCGAACATTATATTATAAAAGACAAGTTGTAATTATCATGAAAATTTATGCATTATATTTTAGAACCATATTTTCAAAAATTTCGTGGCAACGAACTGTAAGTAAAGAGCGACATGGCTCAATAGTAACAGAATAGTACAATAGTAAAGTTTCATTAAGTTTAGTCTTACCCATCAAAAGTTATAAGCCTAAGGAAATTTGGCTTATTTTCGAAAAAATGAAAAACACCCCCCAAAAGTCATACAATCTAAGTGAAAATTCAACCCCATCAGAATCATCGTATCTGAGAAACCTTCTGTAGAGGTTTCAACCTCCTATCGGTAAAAATGTGTTTTTTTTTTATTTTTTGCCAGAAGAAAGATCACAGATGCGTGTTAATTTGTTGTTTTTTTTGTTTTTCCCCCCTGGTGATCATCGTATCGACCCAGTGGCCCTAGAATATCGCAATAGAGCTCATTTTAACAGGAATCAAAAGTTTTAGTGTCCTTTTTAGGTGACCGAAAAAATTTGAGGGCAACTGGGCCCCCTTCCATGCTCATTTTTTCCCAAAATCACCAAATCACAAAAAAAATGGAAATACCCATTTTGTTCAGCATAGTCAATAAATCTAATAACTATGTCTTTGAGAGCGACTCGATCCCCCGCAACCCCTGGGGGAAGAGCTTCAAGTTATGAACTTTGCCCATTATTTACATATAGTCATGGTTATTGGCAAGTATACAGACGTTTTCACGGGGGATTTTTTCTGGGGGGGGGGGGTCGAGGGAGGGGGTACATGGGAAGATCTTTCTATGGAGGAATTTTTCATGGAGGAAGAGTATTTTCCATGATGGGGGGGGGGCAGATTTCCCAACCTTATTTAGAAAATGATCAGATAGTAAATAAAAAAACAAGTTTTTTTTAACTGAAAGTAAGGAGCAAGATTAAAACTTAAAAAGAACAAAAATTATTACATGTATGATGGGCTTCACCCCCTCGTCCATGCCTCGCTCCTTTTGCTAAGGTATTTTGAGTACTTTCAAAAGAGCTATTTATTCTAATTAAACGGTTTTTGTAATTCAGGGATCATTCTTAAAGAACTGGAACAAAATTGGTATTGACGAGGGGGCAAACCGCCTCATATACATAATAATTTCTCTTGGTTTTAAGTTTTAGTCTTGCTTCTTACTTTAAGTTGAAAAAATTTGTTGTTTTTTTTATTCGATTGCCACCCAGATCCATCCCAGTTCTCTTAACAATCGACAACCAGAATGTCCAACGCGATTTTTTTGGTGGTTTCAGAGCTTGGAAATTCTTATGGTACTATCACATTTAAGTCAATGCTGCCATGTTGAACCTTAAAGAAATTCAGCCAATCCAACCAATTAAATTTGACAGCTCTTTTCGTCTGTAAAAATTCGAACTTGGAGAATGTGCTGACTCCCAAACACAGCTACTCCTTCAAAGGATAGCTAAACTTTTCAAACTGTTTTCTATCACATGTTTTTAAGCTAAAAATCACATTAACTAAAAAAATCACAAGAGATCACATTAATTAAGCCAAAAACCGCATGTTTATAGTTAATTTTTTTCTGATTCTTCACCAGAATTTCATTTATAAGGTTTCTGGGCCTACCTCCACCAAAAATTGTATATCAAAACATGGAGGTCTTTTTCATTAAAAATTGAATTCTTTATTCTTATTAATCTTTTAAGGCGCATTTGAAAGTGTAGGTTTTAACGCAACCAATCAAAAAACATGTGACCAATCTTTGAAATGTTTTTCAAATCTAGTTGCTATAATTATTGCAAACCGTTGGACAAAAAAGCTGTTATTTACTCTATAAAATTAGATTGATGAAGTTAGTCAAGAAAACTTTGAGAAAGTTAAATACTCAATAACTGAAGACTATTTCAAAATTGTATAAACATAAAATAGTTTCCCACTTCAAGAAAATAGTCAGTCACGTAATTATGCTTCTTCCAACATGACCCACTAAAATAGCAATATCTAAATTTCTGGTCTTATGTTCATTTAGTTTTTTGCCTGCTTTTAACGCAAATTCCAACCATATAAAACATGTAAAGTTTAACCACAGAAAAAGAGAGAATTTACTTGTGATAAGTATTGTGACTTATGTTTTTTTTTCTATTCATTCTTCATGCTTACTCAAAATTTGGCAAATCAAGAACTAGTATTATTTGGCTCCTCTTTTTGACATATACTAGAAAAATAATGTTTTTTGAAAAAAATTCTTGCCATTGTGGTCACTGAAATAAACCCAATGGGCTAAGGCGCATTTTTTATCACAAAAGTTAAGGACCACAGTCCTTTTTCTCTGCGGTTTATGAGAGAATGATTGATGCTTACTAAGTACTTGAGGGTACCATTTCCCTATCCCAGTCTTAGAAATTGAATTGACAAACTCAACCAAACTTACAAAGTGAAATTTTTATAAAACTAGATGACAGCACAATGAGGACTCGCGAGAAAATGTAGGTTATCTAGATTTCTAAATTTATCTCCTCTAATTCTAACGGAAGTTTTTGCTATAGGGAGAGGGAATTTATATATAGGATCTTATTATATAGGGTCTTATATTTAGAGTCTTATATTGGAATTATTATATATATGGTCTTATTATATTGGGTCTTGTTATTATGTAGGGTATTATATATAGGGTCTTATATAAGGTTTCATGTAGTGAATTATTGTATATAGGGTCTTTTTATTATACAGGGTCTTATACTGGAAATTATTATATATAGGGTCTTAATTTATAGGGTCTTTGTATATTCCTAGATTTTGAAACTGGCAACTACTTGAAAGCTCTTATATGGTCTGAAACTCTCTTGCAGGAGTCGAGATTTTCACTCACAAGGTAAAACCTGGCTCGAAGATACGAGAAGTTGACAAAAACTTCAGTTAGTCCTCTTCTAACAGATTACAAAATCGTTTTTCGGCCACCACGCGGCACGATCCTAGCCTAACTTAACCTAATCTAACCAGCAATGGTTAGCTAAAGGGCAATGAAACCAACCTTTTCAACCCAACATAAGAATTATAATCAACTTTCCAAAATATAAGGACATATTCCTAAACTGACTTGAGGTTCACACTTTTTGTAAGACCCCTGTGGTTAAACTCTTATCTTTTTTTCAGAATAATTTCTCGTAATAATATTTACCAAAGGTAAATAAAAAACAAGGGCAAAATCACTGTGTTGTTAACACAACAAAATAAAAAAAATCTTCTATGCTTCCTCTTGTCTTTAGGATATCAAGGACCTGCAGGAGTGAAAGGACCACCTGGTGAGATTATCTATGAAGGTGCTGAAATGTCCGGGCCAAAAGGTATAAAGGGTTTTGTGGGGTATCCAGGGATTGAAGGAAACCGCGGCTTGTATGGACTTCCCGGTGAAAGAGGGAATCCAGGCTTGAAAGGATCATTTGGACGTAAGGTAAGCTATATATAAAATCATTTCTTTTTTTTTTGTTTCTGCCGCAGATAAAAATAATCTTAATTTTATAACGAAACTATAAATAGAAATAAATTTTGTTTTATGTTGACTTACCTTTAGACTAATAGGTCCAAGTCAAATTTATCAGCCTTCGTTGTTCAAGTTATTCTGAAAATCTTTCGATCAAAGTTTTTCTAGTAATTAAATTAAGTTTGTATTTTACTTTTGATCTATTTTATTTTACTTTTGAGTACTTACACATTGCTTTTACTTATTTTAACTAGAGATTTAAATAATGTACAGAATACATTGCTATTTAAACCATCTATTTCAAAACTTTGAAAATCAAGCTTTTAGTCTTTTGTTTTTTAATATTTTCCCTTCAAATACAAACTGGTTTCGTAGGTTCGGCCGCTGTTAATGCTAATTAACCATTTACTTTTGTTTCAAAACTTGATAAAGAAGGTTATCAATTCTATGTTTAATCAATCAAAAAAAGAAGTAAATCATTACGAACATTACCAGGAAGGGGATAATAAATATAACCTATAATTATAAAAAAAAGAATCTACCAAGGGGGCCACACATCTCATTTATTATTATTATTATTATTATTATTATTATTATTATTATTTATTATTATTATTTTTGTTATTACTAATATTATTATTAATATTTTATTATTATTGTTATTTTATTATTGTTATTATTGATAACTGGTTCATTGCTCGTCAAAACCAAAATCTACAGCCGGGAAAAGTAAAAAAGAAGACTAATATCTGAATTAAATGAAAATTTATATGAAATTAAATCAATAATCATATGGAAATAACTCATTTATTACTCAACTATTCAATGAAGTGAAGTATGATAAATTTTAAACGAATGTTGAATAAAAAGATGAATTAAATGTAAGAATTATGTGACTAAAAGGTGATGAAATTGAACTGTAAATAATATAATTATTACGAAATTTAGTTAATAAAATAAAAAAAAAATAATTAAGTAGCTAATACGGTTAATTAACTTACCAAAATTAAAAACAGTTTAGAGGCTTTCTCATTTAATCCCTTCTTGCTGAAAAGTTTTAAATACATGTTTTAAAATCATGTTTTAAAAAAGTTTTAAATCTGTGAAGCTTCTACATCATTTACTTGCTTCTGAAGCCTGATATAGATCACAAATTATTTTAATAAATGCAATTTTGGATGTTATTGAATTAAGTTGAGGTTGAATTTGCCAAAATTTGGAAGATTATGATGGTGTATTTTATTTGACATTCGGAATTATTTTGTTGAGTGTAAATTTTCTAAGGCCAGTGAAATTTCTTAATTTTCTAAATCTTCTAAAGACCAGATCAAAATTCGCGGTTGACTAGATAAAGATAAATTTTCTACTTTTTTTTTCTTATGATCAAAACATTGAAGAATGAAAATCTATTTAGGTTTCAAGGAATTAGCGTCATTAAATCTTCAACAATCGATGTACTTTCATTGGTCCTTTCTAGTAATCTTATGCGTATTGTGGCTTTTTTTTTAAATATAAGAATACAAACTTGCTCAAACCTGTGGCGTGTATTCTAAGAATTAAAAAATTTATTTTTCATAATCTTGGGGAACGGGTAAAATTTGTCATTGTTTCAATTTTACAATAGAAATACCACGAAAGGTATTTTTCAAAATTTAATTGTGAAAAATACATGCCCCTCCTATTCCTCAGTTAAAAATACGTCATTAGCTATAAAAAAAAACGAATGCAAACAAACAACAAAGAACTATTACGTGTATGAGGGGGCTCGCCCCTCTACATTATTTCATTCTTTACGCTAAAGTTTGAATTTTGTTCCAATTCTTTCATAACAAAGGCCCTTAATCACAAATGCCGTTTAATTAGAATAAATAGCTCTTTGAAAGTACTAAAATATTAGTATAAAGAGTGGAGTATTGTTGAGGAGTGAACCCCCACATATACGTAAGATTTTTTGCCTGTTTTAAGTTTTAATGTTGCTCTTTACTTTCAGTTGATGAAACTTGTTTTTTAATTTAATTTCTGATCGGTTTTAAAATAATTCTGGGAAATATAGCGCGACCTTTATGTAAAATTCCCTTCCTCCATGAAAAATTCCTCCAAGAAAAGATCCTCCCATGTACCCCCCCCCCTGTGACCCCCCAACAGAAACCATCCCCCTTGAAAACGTCTGTATACTTTCTAATAATCAATACCATATATAAAATATGGGCAATGTTCATGACTTGCAGCCCTTCCCCAGGGGCTGTGGGGGAATAACTCGTCCTCAAAGCCATAGTTATTGGATATTTCGACTAAGCTGAACAAAATCCCTATCTCAAGATTTTTATCCGGTGACTCTGGGAAAAATGAGTGTGGGAGGGGGCCAAGTTGCCCTCCAATTTTTGATCACTTAAAAAGGACATCATGACCTTTAATTTCTGTTTGAATGATTCCTCTTGTGATATCCTAGGACCACTGTTTCTACCCCTGAAATATGATTACCACTGAAAAAAAAATCAACAAATAAACACGCATCCGGGATCTTTCTTCTAGCAAAAAAAAACAAAAAACAATTCCACATTTTTGCAGATAGGAGCTTGAAACCTCTTAGGCAGGGTTCTCTGAAATGTTGAATCTGATGGTGTAATTTTCATTAAGATTTTATGACTTTTAGGTGAGTTTCCCCCTTTTTTTGAAAATAAGGCTATTTTTCTCGGGCTCGTATCTTTTGATGGGTAATACTAAACTTGATTAAACTTATATATTTGAAATCAGAATAAAAATCTAATTCTTTTGACGTATCTATTGGTATCAAAATTCTGTTTTTAGAGTTTTTGTTACTATTGAGCCGGGTCGCTCCTTACTTACAGTACGTTATCACGAACTGTTTGAAAACTGTTGTTTAGTGACGTAAGGTGTTTATAAAATAGTCACTTTCATCCATTGTTATTGCATTTTAATGATAAATGGAAGAGGAAAGTTATTTGAGAAATTATTTTTCATATTTGCTTATCAACCAATCATTTGCTGTTTGGATATGACTCCTTTGAATACGGTAAACATTTTATGCATTTTATCACTTTAGGGAGAAGAAGGAGACACCGGCAATCCTGGAAGAAACGGATTTCCTGGACGACCTGGTCTTCCTGGCAATACTCCAAATCCCAATGAAGCAGAAAAGGGGAGCCCTGGGTTTCCTGGAATAAGGTAAATTAGTATACTGGAAAAACAGAACGATTGAGAAAACTGCAAGTTGAAGACTTTGAATCACAATAAAAAATGTCAAACTCATCAAAATAGCCTTATTTTAGCTATTTTGATTTGTTTAGCTATTGTTGAACAATAGTTAAACTCATCAAAATAGCTATTTTGGCTATTTAATGTTTTAACATTAAACAAGTTTAGTGTTAAAACATTTAACTTGTTTTACATAGAGGCATTTTTTTTTCAGCAAATATTAGTCGGAACGGCAATTTTTCTTATCGATAATTCCCTAATTGTTTTATGCCCAATATTTAATACCAAAAATTATTTAGTACATCGATGATGTTTGAGCTTGTATGCATAATTTTGTGTTTTTACTGGAAAAAATTAATATCTATAAACACGACAGATCCTTCGTCCATAACATGCATGTTCAAAGACTCCTAAGGCATTTTCAAAATATTTTCTTGTTAAAAATCATGCATTAAATCCGTTGGATGAAGTTTTTTCACAACCCACCCTCAATGTGATGCACTATCTTATTTCACAACACCGTGTCGCACTATGACCCCCCCCCTGGCACCCCCTCATCATTCCTTAGACATTTACAAGATATTTTCATGATGCCAATTCATGTCACTTTGCCACACTATGACTGCCCCTCTGGCACCCTCTGGTCAGACACAAACACAGGCACGGAGGGAGAGACAAAAAACACATAGTGGGAAAAACACACAAACACACACACACACACAAATACACACACACACACACACCCACATACACACACAAACACACACACACACACACATATACACACACATACACACACACTCTTTCTTCTCGTGCGTTGTGTGTTTGACTGTGTGTGTGCTTCTGTGTCTTACTTTGCGTTGTTGTGTGTTTGTGTGTGTGTATCTATGTTTGTGTGTTCGTGTGTATACCCCTGCGTGTTTTTATCTCTTTTTCTCCGTCCCTGTGCGTCTGATTTTGTTTGTGCCTGTCTTTCTGACTTTTTGTGGTCGTCTGTGTGTGTGCTTGTGTTTTTCCCTCTCTGCTTTCTGTGTCTATCTCCATACCTGTGTGTCTGACTGTTTGTGTGCCTGTGTGTCTGACTTAGTGTGGTTTTGTGCTTGTGTGTGTGTTTTTCCCTTTGTGCTTTGTCTCACTCTCCGTGCCGGTTTTTTGACTGTGTATGTGTCTTTGTGTCTGAGTTTGTGTGGTTATGTATGTGTGTTGTCGCTCTGTGTGCATTTTTGTCTTTTCTCTGTCTGTGCATGTGTGACTAATATTGTGTGTGCATATATGTCTGACTTCGGGTGGTTGTGTTAGTGTATCTGTTTATACCTCTCTGTTTTTTTGTCTCTTCACCCACCCCCCGTGCTTGCGTGTCTGACGGTGTGTCTGGCTTTGTGTGGTTGTGTGTTTGCGTGTTTGTGTGTGTTGTGTGTGTATTCCTCTGTGTGTTGTTGTCTTTCTCCTCGTGTGGTGTGTGTTTGACTGCGTGTGTGCTTGTGTGCCTTACTTTGCTTTGTTGCGTAATTGTGTGTGTTTGTGTGTGTGTGTGTATGTGTGTGTGTGTTTGTGTTTGTGTGTGTTTCCTACTGTGTGTTTTTGTCTCTTTCTCCGTATGTCTCTTTCACTGTGTGTTTGCTTGTATTTCTGACTTTTTGTGGTTGCGTGTTTGCGTGTGTGTTTGTTTGTGTTTGTTTGTGTGTGTGTGTGTATCCCCACTATATGTTTTTGTTTCCCTCTCCGTGTCTGTGTGTTTGAGTGTGTGTGTATGTGTTTCCCTCTGTGTATTTTAGTCTCTTACCCGTGCCTCTTTGACTGACTGTGTTTTGTGCCTGTGTGTCCAACTTTGTGAGGTTTGTGTGTATGTTTATTCCCACTTTGTGTTTTTTTCCCACTCTGTGTTTTGTCTCTCTCCCCGTAACTGCGTGTTCGACTGTGTGTCTGCTTGTGCTTCTGAGTTTGTGCGGTTGCGTGTTTTGTGTGTGTTTTCGCATATTTTTTTTTCCTTTCTCCGTGTTTGTATGTCTGAGTGTGTGTGTGTATTTTTCCCTCTGTTTCTTTTTGTATCTCCCCTCGTGCCTGTGTGTCTGACTGTGTGTGTGCCTGTGTGTCTAACTTTGTGTTTTTGTGTGTGTTTGTGTATGTTTGTGTGTGTGTGTGTTTTCCCCACTGTATGTTTTTTTTCTCTCTCTCCGTGCTTGTTTATCTGACTGTATGTTTATCTGACGAGAGGGTGCCAGAGGGGCAATCATAGTGTTACACAGTAACCTGAATTGACATAGTGCATCTTGTTGAGGTTGGCTTGCGAATTTATAAGCCAATAGATTTAATGCATGGTTCTATCATGAAAATATTTGGGAAATGTCTTAGGAATGTTTAAGGGGTGCCAGGGGGTAGTCATAGTGTGAGGCGGTAGTATGAATTGAGATGGTGTATCAAATTGAGGGTAGCTGGTGAAAAAACAAGAACCAATGAATTTAATGCATGATTTTTAACAAGAAAATATTTAGAAATTTTCTTAGGAATGATAAGTGGGTGTTGGAGGGACGCTAGAGGGGGCAGCAATAGTGTGCCATGGCGGTGAGAATTGAAAAGATTTATCACGGAGTTGCGAAAACATGAATGACATGAATTAATGCATGATTTAACGAGAAAATATCTGGGAAACATCTTAAGAATGATGAAGGGGGAGGGAGAAAAACGTCTTGACAAATGTCTTGAATTGTCTTGAAACGTGTTGAAAAAACGATTTGAAGGAAAACTTATAAATAAAATTCATCTGCTTAACCAGCGGATTCTAATACGTACTATTAGGTAACGGTCAAAGCTCTATTCCGTAAAAATCAAAAGTAAACAAACCCTATTACATAACAACCAAAGTAAGCCCTCTCTTATACCTAATTGCCAACTGCATCTCGTAGGAAATATTCTCTATGACGGAACAGACACCTGCATCTGTTAGAAAACATTCCCTATGACATAGAAAACACCTGTGTCTTGGGGGAATCGCCGTCCAACTTCATTTATTGAAGGAAGAAAGGAGTAGTGGTATGTGTGTTATGGATCCCTGATTATATGTATACATATACATATATATATATATATATATATATATATATATATATATATATATATATATATATATATATATATATATATATATATATATAAATAAGTTGTCTGTGGGTTATGTCTGTCGAGTGACGTCATGTCATCATGTCGTCATGAAGTTAGTTGTCATGATGTTTTTTATAACGATGACGTCATTAAAGGTATTTAAGAAAATCGTTCAAAGACAAATTTCTTATTGTAAAAAGATCGTGGTCGGAAAAATGTTTAATTGTAAAATGACTGAAGAACCTACAATGGCAACAGCCGAGGAAGCTGCTGAAAGAGTCTATGCCAAAAACTTGCGGCTGATCGAGAAAGTAAGAAAAGAAAGCGCCGAGGAATCACAAGAACAGCAAGAAAACAGGCTTGCGGCTGATAGAGAAAATAAGAACAGAAAGCGTGCCTAAGAATCAAAATATATATATGTGTGTATATATATATATATATATATATATATATATATATATATATATATATATATATATATATATATATATATATATATATATATATATATATATATATATATATATATATATATATATATATATATATATATATATATATATATATATATATATATCTATATATATAAAAATAAGTTGTCTGTGTGTGGATCTGTGGATCAGGTGACGTCACCTGAAAAAACTGGATCAGGTGACGTCAAAACTGAAAAAACGAAAAAAAGGCAAAAACTACCAAAAAAACTAAAAACTAATAAAAAAATAAAAAAGCTAAAAAACTAAAAAAACTAAAAAAAAGGCAAAAGCTACAAAAAAAAACTAAAAACTAATAAAAAAGCTAAAAAACTAAAAAAACTAAAAAAAGGCAAAAACTACAAAAAAAAACTAAAAACTAATAAAAAAAATAAAAAAGCTAAAAAACTAAAAAAACTAAAAAAACTAAAAAAAGGTAAAAAACTAAAAAGTAAAAACTAAAAAAAACTAAAAAAAAGGAAAAAACTGAAAAATAAGCTAAAATAAAGGTAAAAACCAATAAAAAACTAAAAAAAAACTGAAAAAACTAAAAAAAGGCAAAAACTACAAAAAAAACTAAAAACTAATAAAAAAAGTAAAAAAGCTAAAAAACTAAAAAAACTAAAAAAACTAAAAAAAGGTAAAAAACTAAAAAAAATAAAAAATAAAAAAAAACTAAAAAAAGGAAAAAACTGAAAAATAAGCTAAAATAAAGGTAAAAACCAATAAAAAACTAAAAAGAAAAAACCACCGGGACACAGGGAGTATAAATGACGACCAGGACATAAGTAAAAAAAAAAACTAACAAAACTAAAAAGAAGGTAAAAACTACAAAACACTAAAAAGAAAAAAAACTAAAAACTAATAAAAAAACTAAAAAATCTAAAAATCTAAATAAACTAAAAAAGAAAAAAAAGGAAAAAAATAAAGGAGAAAAACAAAACTAAAAAACGAATGTATATACAGACCGGGACACCGGGATACAAATGACGACCGGGACACAGGGAAAATAAATGACGACCGGGACACAGGGACACAACTACAACGGGGACACCGGGGGAAACAGGGGGATATAAATGACGACCGGGACACCGGGACAGGTAATGGTCGATTAGCAATCACCATCAACAAAGCTCAAGGGCAATCATTAGAATCATGAGGTATAGATCTGAATACAGATTGTTTTCCAATGGACCATTATATGTTGCATGTTCAAGAGTCGGTAAACCTGACAATCTATTTATATGCAAAGACAATGGGACAGCAAAGAATGTTGTATATTCGCAAGTTTTACGTAGTTAAAACCATATATATATATATATATATATATATATATATATATATATATATATATATATATATATATATATAAATATATATATATATATATATATATATATATATATATATATATATATATATATATATATATATATATATATATATATATATATATATATATATATATATATATATATATATATATATATATATATATATATATATATATATATATATATATATATATATATATATATATATATATATCTATTTTCACAGGTGGGACATAGGGACACAACTACAATGGCGCGTAACTATTATGGCGCGTAACGACTTACGCGCGCGGGGGGGCTTGGGGGGGGCGCGAAGCGCCCCCACCAACTAGGTGTTGGGGTGGCGCGAAGCGCCACCCCAACAGCTAGTATATATATATATATATATATATATATATATATATATATATAGATGTTTTTAACTACGTAAAACTTGCGAATATACAACATTGTTCGCTGTCCCATTATATATATATATATATATATATATATATATATATATATATATATATATATATATATATATATATATATATATATATATATATATATATATATATATATATATATATATATTCACAGGTGGGCGCGTAACTAATATGGCGCGTAACGACTTACGCGCGCGGGGGGGCTTGGGGGGGGGCGCGAAGCACCCCCACCAACTAGGTGTTGGGGTGGCGCGAAGCGCCACCCCAACAGCTAGTATATATATATAAATATATATATATATTATATATATATATATATATATATATATATATATATATATATATATATATATATATATATATATATATATATATATATATATATATATATATATATATATATATATATATATATATATATATGTATATTTTTATATATAAAGATATATATATATATATATATATATATCTTTATATATAAAAATATACATATATATATATATATATCTATATATATAAAAATAAGTTGTCTGTCTGTGGATCAGGTGACGTCATGTTTCTGTGTCGACTGACGTCATGAAGTTAGTTGTCGTCATTTTTGCTATGACGGTGACGTCATTAAAGATATTTAAGACATATATGTTCACGTAGAAATCTATTAATGTTTAAGTTTAAAATGACTGATTAACTTACAATGGCAAAAGCCGATGAAGATGCTCAAAGAGTCTATGCCAAAAAACTTGCTGCTGATAGAGAAAGTCAGAAAAGAAAGCGTGCCGAGGAATCAAAAGAACAGCAAGGAAACAGGCTTGAGGCTAAAGAACGCAAAACCGCGCAGTTAGATGAAGATCCACCTGGACAGCGAGAGTCAAAACATATCAAAACTGAAAATGATAGCGATGATGATTGGGTTTGGGATTTTGACTTGGATAAGGTCATCAATGCCTACCAGATTTTAGTTAAAAAAACAAAGGTTCGGCGATATGTATTTCATAGTGAAGCTGAAAAATAAAGAAGAAAAAGAAAACTGAAAAAAGAAAAAATGTAAAAAACTAAAAAATACTAAAAAGAAAAAACACTCAAAGAGAAATTACAGACCGGGACACAAATGACGACCGGGACAGAGGGAATATAAATAACGACCGGGACACTCAAAGAGAAATTACAGACTGGGATACCGGGACACAAATGACGACCGGGACACAGGGAATATAAATGACGACCAGGACACAGGTATTTAAGAATATCGTTCAAAGACAAATTTTTAATTGTAAGAAGACCGTTGAAAGAGAAATTTCTAATTGTAAAATGACTGAAGAACCTACAATGGCAACGGTACCACCATCGAAGTAACATTTAATGCACACATAAACGTTGAATACTGAAACTCCGTAAAGGGAATCAAATACATATGTTAATACGTCAACAAAGGCAGTGACATGGCAGTTTTTGGCTTGCAGCCCGAAATCAAAGATTTCGACGAAATCGTACAATATCAGGCTGGAAGATACATAAGCAGTAATGAAGCTGTTTGGCGAATTCTTTCATTTCCGATACATGAACGTAGTCCAGCTGTTGTTCACTTAGCGGTACATTTACAGAATGGTCAACGTGTTTATTTCTCGGAAACCAACGTGAAACAAAGAGCCCTGAATCCACCGGATACAAAATTAACAGCTTTTTTTTTCGCTTTGCAAAAATGATTCTTTTGCAAAAAAACTGCTGTATACTGAAGTGCCTTCGTATTAAACGTGGAATACTAAAAATAAAGTATTTGAACGTCAAAAACAGGGTAAGTCAGTCGACGGCCAACCTACCATCTTCAAAGATACCACGATAGGAAGACTCTACACCGTCCAACCCAATCAACATGAATGCTTCTTTCTACGCCTGCTTTTGGTGAATGTACCCGGTCCGACATCTTTTGAGTATTTGAGAACTGTAAACGGCACTATACATGACACTTACTGTAGTGCTTGCCAAGCTCTGAATTTATTGGAGAATGACCAACACTGCGATAACTGCATCAATGACGCGTGCGAAACGTCAACCCCAAGTCAAATTCGTGCATTGTTTGGCATCATTTTAACAACTTGCTCTCCATCAGCTCCTACAGAGTTATGGGAAAAATATAAGTCAAAAATGTCCGAAGATATACTCCATCGAAAACAGTTAGAGACGTCAGATATGACTTTTGATTTTACATCAGAAAATTTATAACTACACTTTAGTTATTATAGAAGATTTGTGCGTACGTATGGCAAACAAACCTCTTCAGGATTTGGGAATGCCTTCACCTAACCGTATCGCTGCTGTTTCGACACGTGTAGAATTGGATCGTGAACAAAGTTACAGTACGAGTGATCTATTGTCGTATGTACAAAATAACATTTCCAAGTTAACGTCGGAACAAAAAGACATTTATGATACGATAGACTCAATTTCAGGACGTATACAACTACCTGCTGATTTCTGTAATTTAGTGACGTCCAAAAATGAATTGATCGAAAAAGTATTTCCGAATATTCTAAGAAATTATAAAAATAATAAATGGCTAAGTGAAAGAGCGATTCTCGCACCCAAAAATATAGACGTCCACGAAATCAACAATATTGTTTTGACCAATATTCGAGACCAGGCAGTCCTTTACAAGTCAGTCGACACAGTTTTGGAACCAAATGAAGCGGTTAATTATCCATCTGAATTTTTAAATTCCATAGATCTTTCAGGGTTTCCACCACACGTGCTACAACTAAAAATAGGCTTACCAATAATACTTTTAAGAAATATCAACCCACCAAGGCTTTGCAATGGCACGCGACTTGCCGTAAAAAAACAATGGAAAACCTAATAGAGGCCACAATCTTGACAGGGCCTTTTGAGGGTGAGGCTGTTCTTATTCCTCGCATTCCCATGATTCCAACGGATCTGCCTTTTCAATTTAAAAGTTTGAATTCCCAATTCGATTAGCATTTGCAATCACCATTAACAAAGCTCAAGGTCAATCATTAGAAAAATGTGGTATAGATCTTAATACTGATTGTTTTTCCCATGGACAATTGTACGTTGCATGTTCGAGGGTTGGTAAACCTGACAATCTATTTATATGCAGCGACAGTTGGACAGCGAAGAATGTTGTATATTCGCAAGTTTTACGCTGTTAATTTGTATTGTATCTATCTATCTATCTATCTATATAAAAACGAGTTGTGTGTATGCATGTTTGTTTGTTTGTAAAAAGAGCGTTTGCATATGACGTCATTATTGGTACATACGGCTTTGTATATGCACAGACAATGGGAAAGCCAAGAATGTTGTATATTTGCAATTTTTACGTAGTTTAACTCCTGCAGACGAAATGAATGCTTGCCTGAAAAATTGTAATTTATGGGCACACGTAAAAATATTAAAATTAACTACAAATATGCGTGGCCGATTGCAAAACGATGACTCTGGTCAAACATTTTCAGATCAATTGCTGGCAATTGGAAACGGAAAGCTCCCAGCAGTGGGAAAGCCAAACATGTTGTATATTCGCAATTTTTACGTAGTTTGAAACACATATATAAATCTATCTATATTCACAGGTGGGACACAGGGACACAACTACAATGGCGCGCAACTAATATGGCGCGTAACGACTTACGCGCGCGGGGGGGCTTGGGGGGGCGCGAAGCGCCAGCCCAACAGCTAGTATATATATATATATATATATACTAGCTGTTGGGGTGGCGCCTCGCGCCACCCCAACATCTAGTTGGTGGGGGCGCTTCGCGCCCCCACCAATTGGGAAATGATTTGGGAAATGATTGTAATTGGGAAATGATTGCAATTGGGAAATGATTGTCCTTTCAACCTTGGGAGAAATTTCGCAACCTGCATTCAATTCAGAATTTTAGACATTTAAAACAATAAACATAAAACAATATGTATGTTCAACGTTTATGTGTGCATTAAATGTTTTTGATAATAATGGGGAATATGGAACAACCCACTGGTTATCTACTTCGATGGTGGTACCGTTACGTTTCTTTATTATTGCTGTTTTACCGCCATCTTCAGTAGATCTTCTTCTATATTGTGGGTAACCATCATTGCCAGTAATTGTCTTTGATACTAAAAGTGGAGGATATTGCTTTGTGCACCTTCTTTTGGCCATGCATGGTGAATTTTCGTTCAGTGCACCGCAAGGTCCATGTATCATATTTTTTACAATAATATCATGTAACCCCTTATCGACATTTTTATCAGGTATTTCAGCGGAAATCACATCATCAATTTCGTTCTAAGTAATTTTTTTTTGTAGCCAGATTAGTATATTTGCGTGTGGCAAACCTCGTTTTTGCCATTCCACTGAGTACATCCAGCATCGCACTGACCCAAACACTTCAAGTTTTACTATATAGTTTATCAGTGATTTCAACTTTTGCCGGAAGTCACGGGCCGTAATGTCATGCCTATGAACCGCCGATTGGCCTTGAAGTAAAAGCTGCAGTATCTCGTCCCAAGATTGATTACATGTAAATGTACTAAATAAATCTGGACGACCATAGAGACGAACATACGCAATAGCATCTTGAGCATATTCATGCATATGACGGGGACTGCCAGCACATGACGAAGGTAAAATTGTAAATCTTCCAACGTTTGTGGTATTACCGTCATTTATAACTGCATCTCGCAAATGAATGTATTGTTCAGAGCGGAGCTTGGTCTGATTCAGGCGGATATATAACAAACGTTCTGATTCAATTTTAGCATACATATCAACGACAAATTGGTGAAACAATTCACGGCATTTTAAAATATAATTTTCTTCATCCTGCCGAATCATTAGTCTATAGGAATAATAATGCATTGCACTGCATTTCTTATTCATTTCTTTGTTAGTGGCTGGATTCATCAATTTAATATGAAAGTGATAGACGTCGGCTCCATCCCTAAAAATGATAGGATATTGTAGGGCATCGTAGCATCGATGAGTTTCAGCAATTCTTAACAACTGAGCGTTTCGCTTATGAAGAATAATATCTCGAGGTAAAAACTGATCACCGACCATAACGATTGCCACTTCGTCGATAGTTGGAGCATTGTATCTACGAACATGTTGGCCAGGAGGCGTTGTGTCAGCGGAAATAACAATTTTATGCGTATCAGTAGGCATCAAATCGATGGCTGTTTTGAACAGACGCACTAAATTATTATTTTCGTGGAAAAGATGTTGCAATTGGGAAACGATTGTCCTTTCAACCTTGGGAGAAATTTCGCAACGTGCATTCAATTCAGAATTTCTATCACTGATGAAGTACAATTGTAAAAATTTATGATTTTCGCCTGAGAATGGTAGAAGGGACCCTGTTCTATGATAAATTTGCCCTTTTACTTTGAAAGTAGACATAAATTGATCTGGATTTTCGATTTGGGCTCCAAACGACGTCATTTGGTAACATGAGTTGTATTTTCTGATTTTTGACTAAAAACGCTTAGATTCTGACGTAGTTCCAGTAAGGAAAGTCTTCAATGGCTCTGGTGGTGCAGCCAATAGAGGAAGTTTAACTTTTCTTGTGGCGCAACACATTCCCATTGTTTCACCATTGAATTTCAAGGCCATGCAATAGGGACAAATTTTAGACATTGTCCCGATTTGAACACATCTACTCAAGCTATAATCATCGACTGGGCTGTACCTGAATGCCAGGCGATAACTTTCAGGTTGCTCTGATTCCTCGGCACGCTTTCTTTTCTTACTTTCCCTATCAGCAGCAAGCCTGATTTCTTGCTGTTCTTGTGATTCCTCGGCACGCCTTCTTTTTTCACTTTCTCTTTTAGCAGCAAGTCTGCTTTCGCGTTGCTCTGGTAGTTCCTCGGCACGCTTTCTTTTCTGACTTTCTCTATCAGCAGCAAGTTTTTTGGCATAGACTCTTTGAGCATCTTCATCGGCTTTTGCCATTGTAAGTTCATCAGTCATTGTAAACTTAAACATTAATAGATTTCTACGTGAACATATATGTCTTAAATATCTTTAATGACGTCACCGTCATAGCAAAAATGACGACAACTAACTTCATGACGTCAGTCGACAGAGAAACATGACGTCACCTGATCCACAGACAGACAACTTATTTTTATATATATAGAAGATAGATATATACATATATATGTATAAAAAAGGTAAAGGATACGGCATTAGACTTTACAGTCCGTACCGGCGGTGCTGATCTCCGTTTCTAGGCCCTTCAGCCAGGAAGTGCAATGGGGGGTTGGGGGCCAGCCATCCTGTGCTTTCGCACACCCTTCCTGTTTACCTTCCCCAGATTTCTCCAGGTACCAATTTAGATACTAGCTGTTGGGGTGGCGCTTCGCGCTACCCCAACACCTAGTTGGTGGGGGCGCTTGCACCCCCCTAAGCCCCCCTGCGCGCGTAAGTCGTTACGCGCCATATTAGTTTCGCGCTATTGTAGTTGTGTCCCTGTGTCCCACCTGTGAATAGAGATAGATATGTATATATATGTTTTTAACTACGTAAAACTTGCGAATATACAACATTCTTCGCTGTCCCATTGTCTGTGCATATAAATTAGATTGTCGGGTTTACTGACTCTTGAACATGCACCATATAGTTGTCTATGGGAAAAACAATCCGTATTTAGATCTATACCTCATTATTCTAATGATGTATCCCTGTGTCCCGGTCGTCATTTATATTCCCTGTGTCCCGGTCGTCATTTGTGTCCCTCATTTATATTCCCTGTGTCCCAGTCCTCATTTGTGTCCCGGTGTCCCGGTCTGTAATTTCTCTTGTAACAATCCCTGTGTCCCGGTCGTCATTTATATATCTTCCTTCTGCCCCCGGCGTCCCCGTTGTAGTTGTGTCCCTTTGTCCCGGTCGTCATTTATATTCCCTGTGTCCTGGTCGTGATTTGTGTCCCGGTGTCCCAGTCTGTAATTTCTCTTTGAGGTTCCCAGTCGTCATTTATATTCCCTGTCATATGCAATACCTTATAATGACGTCATATGCAAACGCTCTTTTTACAAACAAACAAACATGCATACACACAACTCGTTTTTATATAGATAGATACAATACAAATTAACTGCGTAAAACTTGCGAATATACAACATTCTTCGCTGTCCAATTGTCGCTGCATATAAATAGATTGTCAGATTTACCGACTCTCGAACATGCAACGTACAATTGTCCATGGGAAAAACAATCAGTATTAAAATCTATACCACATTTTTCTAATGATTGACCTTGAACTTTGTTGATGGTGATTGCAAATGCTAATCGAATTGGGAATTAAAACGTTGAACATATTGAACAATCAAATACATATGTAAATACGTCAACAAAGGCAGTGACATGGCACTTTTTGGCTTGCAGCCCGAAATCAAAGATATCGACGAAATCGTACAATATCAGGCTGGAAGATACATAAGCAGTAATGAAGCTGTTTGGCGAATTCTTTCATTTCCGATACATGAACGTAGTCCAGCTGTTGTTCACTTAGCGGTACATTTACAGAATGGTCAACGTGTTTATTTCACGGAAACCAACGTGCAACAAAGAGCCCTGAATCCACCGGATACAACATTAACAGCTTTTTTTTCGCTTTGCAAAAATGATTCTTTTGCAAAAAAACTGCTGTATACTGAAGTGCCTTCGTATTACACGTGGAATACTAAAAATAAAGTATTTGAACATTGAAAACAGGGTAAGTCAGTCGACGGCCAACCTACCATCTTCAAAGATACCACGATAGGAAGACTCTACACCGTTCACCCCAATCAACATGAATGCTTCTTTCTACGCCTGCTTTTGGTGAATGTACCCGGTCCGACATCCTTTGAGTATTTGAGAACTGTAAACGGTACTATACATGACACTTACCGTAGTGCATGCCAAGCTCTGAATTTATTGGAGAATGACCAACACTGGGATAACTGCATCAATGAAGCGTGCGAAACGTCAACCCCAAGTCAAATTCGTGCATTGTTTGGCATCATTTTAACAACTTGCTCTCCATCAGTTCCTACAGAGTTATGGGAAAAATATAAGTCAAAAATGTCCGAAGATATACTCCATCGAAAACAGTTAGAGACGTCAGATATGACTTTTGATTTTACATCAGAAATTTATAACTACGCATTAGTTATTATAGAAGATTTGTGCGTACGTATGGCAAACAAACCTCTTCAGGATTTGGGAATGCCTTCACCTAACCATATCGCTGCCGTTTCGACATGTGTAGAATTGGATCGTGAACAAAGTTACACTACGAGTGATCTATTGTCGTATGTACAAAATAACATTTCCAAGTTAACGTCGGAACAAAAAGATATTTATGATACGATAATGCATTGTGTCGATAACAACGTTGGAGAAATTTTCTTTTTGGATGCGCCAGGAGGTACTGGTAAAACGTTTGTGATAAAACTGATTCTGGCATCAATTCGATCAAAAAATGATATAGCGTTGGCAATTGTGTCGTCCGGAATAGCCACAACATTGCTGCCTGGTGGAAGAACTGCTCATTCCGCTTTGAAATTGCCTCTGAATCAGCATTCTACAGAAACTCCCACGTGCAATATTTCCAAATCATCTGGGATGGGTAAAGTATTGCAGCAATGCAAACTTATTATTTGGGATGAGTGCACAATGGCACACAAAAAATCGCTCGAGGCTCTGGATCAATGCTTGAAAGATTTGAGAGGCAAGTCGAAACCCTTTGGCAGCACATTGATATTGCTTGCGGGAGATTTCAGGCAAACATTACCTATAATACCTAGATCAACTCCTGCAGACGAAATGAATGCTTGCCTGAAAAATTCTAATTTATGGGCACACGTAAAAATATTAAAATTAACTACAAATATGCGTGTCCGATTGCAAAACGATGACTCTGGTCAAACATTTTCAGATCAATTGCTGGCAATTGGAAACGGAAAGCTCCTAGTAGACTCAATTTCAGGACGTATACAACTACCTGCTGATTTCTGTAATTTAGTGACGTCCAAAAATGAATTGATTGAAAAAGTATTTCCGAATATTCTAAAAAATTATAAAAATAATAAATGGCTAAGTGAAAGAGCGATTCTCGCACCCAAAAATATAGACGTCCACGAAATCAACAATATTGTTTTGACCAAGATTCGAGACCAGGCAGTCCTTTACAAGTCAGTCGACACAGTTTTGGAACCAAATGAAGCGGTTAATTATCCATCTGAATTTTTAAATTCCATAGATCTTTCAGGGTTTCCACCACACGTGCTACAACTAAAAATAGGCGTACCAATAATACTTTTAAGAAATATCAACCCACCAAAGCTTTGCAATGGCACGCGACTTGCCGTAAAAAACAATGGAAAACCTAATAGAGGCCACAATCTTGACAGGGCCTTTTGAGGGTGAGGCTGTTCTTATTCCTCGCATTCCCATGATTCCAACGGATCTGCCTTTTCAATTTAAAAGATTGCAATTCCCAATTCGATTAGCATTTGCAATCACCATTAAAAAAGCTCAAGGTCAATCATTAGAAAAATGTGGTATAGATCTTAATACTGATTGTTTTTCCCATGGACAATTGTACGTTGCATGTTCGAGGGTCGGTAAACCTGACAATCTATTTATATGTAGCGACAATTTGACAGCGAAGAATGTTGTATATTCGCAAGTTTTACGCAGTTAATTTGTATTGTATGTATCTATCCATCTATCTATATAAAAACGAGTTGTGTGTATGCATGTTTGTTTGTTTGTAGAAAGAGCGTTTGCATATGACGTCATTATTAGTACTTAAGGCTTTGTATATGCACAGACGATGGGAAAGCCAAGAATGTTGTATATTCGCAAGTTTTACGTAGTTTGAAACACATATATAAATCTATCTATATTCACAGGTGGGACACAGGGACACAACTACAATGGCACGTAACTAATAATGCGCGTAACGACTTACGCGCGCGGGGGGGCTTGGGGGGGCGCGAAGCACACCACCAACTAGGTGTTGGGGTGGCGCGAAGCGCCACCCCAATATATATATTTATATATATATATATATATATATATATATATATATATATATATATATATATATATATATATATATATATATATATATATATATATATATATATATATATATATATATATATATATTATATATATATATATATTTATTTATATTCAGACCCTCAAACAGAAATATCCCCCGAAATTTCTATATACTTACCAATAACCAATACTATATGTAAACAATGGGCAAACTTCATAGCTTGCTTGATGGTGTGATTTTCATTAAGATTCTATGACTTTTTTTTTTATTACACATATGAAGGGGTTCACCTCCTCGTCAATACCTCGCTTTTTACACTAAAGCTTAAATTTTGTCCCAATTTCCTAAGAATGACCTCTGAATCACAAAGACCGTAGATAAATAGTTGAAACTAATGAAATTACTTCAGAGTAAAGACCGAGGTATTAGGAGGAGGCGAACCCCTCATATGCGTAATAATTTCTGTTCGTTTTAAGTTTTAATGCTGCTCCTTACTTTCAGTTGAGGAAACTTTTTCATATTTATTTTTCATTGCTCTTTAAAAAAACGTTAAAATATCCTGGGCCCCCTTCATGGAAACACGTATCCTTGATCTTTCGGGTGGCAAAAATACAAAATTCCACATTTTTGTAGATAGGAGCTTGAAACTTCTACTTTATAGTTCTCTGATACGCTGAATCTGATGGTGTGATTTTTTTTTCAGATTCTATGACTTTTAAGGGGTGTTTCCCCCTATTTTTTAAAATAAGGCAAATTTTCTCAGGCTCTTAACTCTTGATGGGTAAGACTAAACTTGATGAAACTTATATATTTAATATCAGAATTAAAATTCGATTCTTTTGATGTAACTATTGGTATCAAAATTCCGTTTTATAGAGTTTCCGTTACTATTGAGCCGGGTCACTCCTTACTACAGTTTGTTACCACGAAAAGTTTGATATTGAAGTATATATATATATATATATATATATATATATATATATATATATATATATATATATATATATATATATATATATATACAAATATATATATATATATATATATATATATATATATATATATATATATATATATATATATATATATATATATATATAGCCTAAACATTGAAAATATAAGTTTAAAGATGTTCAATGGCAGGTCAACAATTATTTCTACCGTTCTTTTTTATATATTTACTAATTTACTGATCAACCTCTAGAGGTGAAACTGGTGACTACGGTCTACAAGGGCCTCCAGGTGATTGTGGAGACATCGTTTACCCCCAATTAAAACCAGGAGAAACAGGAGATAAAGGAAGGGAAGGTAGCAAGGGTAAGTCTGTGTTTTTTTTGCTTTCATAAATGCTGCATTTGGTAAATGCTATTCTTTAGGTTTTTAAGGTTAAAATAGCTTAAATTGTAACCGTATTTTTTTTCTTTTCAAAGTTAGATTTTTCACCGATAATATGAAAGATATTATCACTTTAAGAATAATATTATAAACAACTAAGTATCCTTGTTCTATCAATAAAATTATCAATTTAAATTCTTCTTTTCTTATGAGAAAATTGATAGCACCAGGCTATTAAAAATTAGAACCTCATATTATAATTGTGAATCATTTACCTAGATTTTTATTTTAGAATTTTTTTGGTTTGATTCTTTCTTT
The DNA here is from genome assembly GCF_032884065.1 of Artemia franciscana. Classification (NCBI taxonomy): domain Eukaryota; kingdom Metazoa; phylum Arthropoda; class Branchiopoda; order Anostraca; family Artemiidae; genus Artemia; species Artemia franciscana. The sequence continues at coordinate 15,188,112 of NC_088867.1, read as the reverse complement.
AAAAAAAAATCAACAGAGGAGTATCAAGCGATAAGGCCTCTCAAGAGACCATTCGAAATTAAAGCAAAGCGTTGTACACATCTGTTGTTTATGCACTCGGTGCGGGTTGCCTCCTCTGATAGTTAACCATTGGTCACCATGCGATTTTTTTTTCTTAATTTATGAGTTTGATTCTTTGTGAGTTTAATTGTTGTTATAAAACTTATTTTGTTTATTTCAAGCAAATATCCTCTATATTACATCAATTTAGTAATCCGGATCAATTATATATCTTTGTTTTCTGATCCACAGGAAAACAGTTAAGTTTCTTTTATATTTTTACAACTATTTTGCACTCTCTCCAGCTGTGGAAAATTACCTACAGTATATGTTTGAATTGTTGTTACTATCCCTTCTATTTTGCTCATCCTAGTAAATGTGTGATTGCACAATCCTGGAGTCATTTCAACCAAAGAGGTTTATGACATTTATGTTTCGGGTTAAACAGAACAAAGTTCAGTATTGTTTTTGTTTTTTTTTTAATCGAAGAGAAAAAGAGAGATTGCTTTCCTAATGTTGCGTGGTAAATAGTAAGTTTCAATTTCATTGGTTGATGTTTTCAAAATGTTTTTGTAAATCGGTCATATTTTTCCTTATTTCTTAACAGACAAATACCTCCACCTTTTTAAATCCGCATTCTTATAGGATATCTTCCGTAAAAGTAAAGCCATTAAAAATAAGGAAAAGATAAATTCCTTCTGTCTTTTTTGTCGTTTGGAAATATAACTCTGCAAAAAAAGAAAGTTATTGACTGAAAATGTTCTCTATAAGTAAATTCTAAAATTGTGTTCCCATATTAGAATCTTTTAAGCATAAAGATTTACAAATTTACTTTTCAAGCTTCCCAGATAATTTATTTTCAGTATAAATTAAAAAACTTACTTTGCTTATTTTGATATTACTAATTTTATCAAGGTTTGACATTAAATTCATTACAATCTTTTTTAAAAATTCAGGTGTAAAAGGCAAGCCAGGAGATGACGGATGTATAGGAAAACAAGGTTTTAGAGGCCGTCCTGGACCACCTGGCTCAATGGGAATGCCTGGAATTTCAGGTCTAGAGGGTCACCAAGGTAAACATGGTGAAGCAGGAGACTCAGGACATCTTGGGTCACAAGGTCAACCAGGATGTAAAGGCGAAAAGGGAAGTAAGGTATGTTATAAAAAAATTAAATTTAGAAGAAATTTAACTTAACCTATCAATGAAATTTTAATGATTACAAAGCAAAAAAAGGATAAATTGTTTGTATACATTAAAACAAAGATACGCATACATTAAAAGTGTCCTGCAATTGCATAGCAAAATACTTGGGGCCCGTATTCTCCTTTCCGAGATCTATGTTTTTGCATTACAAAGCAAAAAAAAGATAAATTGTTTGTATACATTAAAACAAAGATACGCATACATTAAAAGTGTCCTGCAATTGCATAGCAAAATACTTGGGGTCCGTATTCTCCTTTCCGAGATCTTTGTTTTTGCATTACAAAGCAAAAAAAAGATAAATTGTTTGTATACATTAAAACAAAGATACGCATACATTAAAAGTGTCCTGCAATTGCATAGCAAAATACTTGGGGTTCGTATTTTCCTTTGCGAGATCTCTGTTTTTGCATTACAAAGCAAAAAAAAGATAAATTGTTTGTATACATTAAAACAAAGATACGCATAAATTAAAAGTGTCCTGCAATTGCATAGCAAAATACTTGGGTTCGTATTCTCCTTTCCGAGATCTCTGTTTTTGCATTACAAAGCAAAAAAAAAGATAAATTGTTTGTATACATTAAAACAAAGATACGCATACATTAAAAGTGTCCTGCAATTGCATAGCAAAATACTTGGGGTTCGTATTCTCCTTTCCAGATCTCTGTTTTTGCATTACAAAGCAAAAAAAAAGATAAATTGTTTGTATACAAAGATACGCATAAATTAAAAGTGTCCTGCAATTGCATAGCAAAATACTTGGGGTCCGTATTCTCCTTTCCGAGATCTCTGTTTTTGCATTACAAAGCAAAAAAAAAAGATAAATTGTTTGTATACATTAAAACAAAGATACGCATACATTAAAAGTGTCCTGCAATTGCATAGCAAAATACTTGGGGTCCGTATTCTCCTTTCCGAGATCTCTGTTTTTGCATTACAAAGGAAAAAAAAAGATAAATTGTTTCTATACAAAGATACGCATACATTAAAAGTGTCCTGCAATTGCATAGCAAAATACTTGGGGTCCGTATTCTCCTTTCCGAGATCTTTGTTTTTGCATTACAAAGCAAAAAAAAAGATAAATTGTTTGTATACATTAAAACAAAGATACGCATACATTAAAAGTGTCCTGCAATTGCATAGCAAAATACTTGGGGTCCGTATTCTCCTTTCCGAGATCTTTGTTTTTGCATTACAAAGCAAAAAAAAGATAAATTGTTTGTATACATTAAAACAAAGATACGCATACATTAAAAGTGTCCTGCGATTGCATAGCAAAATACTTGGGGTTCGTATTCTCCTTTCCGAGATCTCTGTTTTTGCATTACAAAGCAAAAAAAAAGATAAATTGTTTGTATACATTAAAACAAAGATACGTATACATTGAAAGTGTCCTGCAATTGCATAGCAAAATACTTGGGGTCCGTATTCTCCTTTCCGAGATCTTTGTTTTTGCATTACAAAGCAAAAAAAAGATACATTGTATCTTTTTTTTTGTATCTTTTGTATCTTTTTGTATCTTTTGTTCCAATAGTCGTTCTTAAGGAATTGGGACAGACTTCAAACTTAAGCGTAAAGAGCAAGATGTTAAGGAGGAGGCAACCGTCTTCACATACGTAGCAATCTCTGTTCGTTTTAAGTTTTAATGCTCCTCCTTACTTTCAGATGAAAAAACTTATTTTTAATTTAATTCCTGATCGTTTTTTTAATATTCTCAGAAAATCTGGCCCCACCTCCACGGAGAAATACCCTCCCTACGGAAATATCCTCTAGACAATTCAATCCCAGTGAAAATCTACCCAACATAATTACCCTTAACAACTTCACGCGTAAAATTGAGATAGAAAAGAGGAAGCAAGATAAAAAAAAGGATTTTGTACAGGAATTCTGGCAAATTCCCCCAGTGTATAATTTCCCCTGACAAGTTTATGCCCTGGAAACTTCCCTACCCATGGAAAATTCCCCCGTGATAAAATAGCAGAAAATCCCCCCCCCCACCCTAGAATCTATGCATGCTTCCCAATAACAAATACTATTCGTAAACAATGGGCAAATCATACAAATTAAAGACCTTTCCCTTGGGCTGTTGGGGGTTGGTCTTGTTATATCGAAAGGCATAGTTAATGGACCTTTCAATTACGATGAATAAAATGGCTATCTCAAAAATGTTTCAGATGACTGTGTAGGAAGAAGTGGCGGGGAGGGGGCCTAGTTGCCCTCCAATCTTTTTGGTCGTTTAAAAAGTGCACTAGAACTTCTAATTTCCGTTCGAATGAGCCCTCTCATGATATCCTATGACCATTGGGTCGATACGATCACCCCTGGAAAAAAACAAATAAACACATATTCGTGATTTTTCTTCTGGGAAAAATACCAATCCCAAATTTTTGCAAATACCAGCTTGAAATCTCTACGGCAGGGTTTTCTGATAATATGAATCTAATGGTTTGATTTTCCATAAAATTCTATGACTTTTTGGGGTTGATTCCTCTTTCTTTCGAAAATTAGGCAAATTTTTTCAGGCTTGTATCCGTAAATGGGTAAGACTAAACTTAATGAAAGTTATATTTGAAGTCAGCATATAATCCAACTCTTTTGATATGTCTATTGGTATCACAATTCCGTTAGTTACAGTTTCGGTTATTATATCTTAAAAAATCCCAGTTTAACACTTAATTGGTTCTCTTTTTTAAAACTGTTAGCCCGAAGCGGTAAAAAAAAATAATTAAGTTAGGCTTAATTAGCCGTAAATGGATAAGACTAAACATAATGAAAGTTATATATTTGAAGCCAGCATAATAATCCAACTCTTTTGATATTTCTATTGGTATCACAATTCCGTTAGTTACAGTGTCGGTTATTATATCTTGAAAAACCCCAGTTTAACACTTGATTGGTTCTCTTTTGTAAAACTGTTAGCCCGAAGCGGTAAAAAAATTAAGTTTCATATTATTATTTTTCTGTAAAACTTCCAGTCTGTAAAAATAATAAAAAATTTCTGAGTCACGAGATGTTTACAAGTACGCCCTCTGTTTCTCTGCGGTGCTGCTATACCATTAAGGTTATTACTCATACCACCAAATTAAACCAGGCTTCCTCCATAAGCTGCATGTACCAACTTAAGAAAATTATGATGGGAAAATGAAAATTCTGAAAAATAATTTATTAAAATGCTTTATTTGGGCATTCCAAAATTATAAAATTTTGAGAGTAGTTCCATATCTCTATCACCATTACCGTGGTAAACCGGGAAAATGAATAACAGAAACTAATTAGGTAAACTTTTAAATCATTTTTGGCCGTAAAAAAAATCAAAGATTCATAATCTATCAAACCCTAAAGGCGACTTTTTTTTCTTTAATTTGACGCATTATACTACCAAAATAGTATAGCAGTATATGGAGTTTTTCAACAAAAATTGATTTTTTTTTATTTGTTAAGATATATGTGACCGTGTGGAGTTCCACTCAACCGATTCAAACAATTAAATTTCGGTTTTCGCTTTTTTTTTGCTACTTTGAAATACCTGTGTAAAACGGTAATTACACAAACAATATATATATATATATATATATATATATATATATATATATATATATATATATATATATATATATATATATATATATATATATATATATATATATATATATATATATATATATATATTGTTGTAGCACAGTGGATTGATGTTCTTCTTGGGAATAGGGGGCCCAGGGTTCGATCCCCGCCGCAGCAAGATTGGGTGACAAGCTTGCTCCTTGTCCCTGCAAAAAAGACCCAGCAACTAAAACGTCAATTCGACGCCCTGTGCGCCAGCAATGGCTCTGGAAGATCTTTATCCTTTATATATATATATATATATATATATATATATATATATATATATATATATATATATATATATATATATATATATCTATATATATATATATATATATATATATATATATATATATATATATATATACAAGCTGAAATAAAGTGGCCTAAATAAATGTAGAGGCTGTAAAGAGGCTATAAAGGCTGTGTTTTGTGCATTCAACTGTCTTTTAGGGACCTAAAGGAAATAAAGGGCTTCGAGGCAACCCCGGTGTTGGCATACAAGGACCTCTTGGAGACAAAGGAATACCAGGCAAAAATGGGGATCGCGGACACAAAGGACGTCAAGGTGAAACTGGAAATGAAGGAGGGCTCGGAGCAAAAGGGATAAAGGGAATTTCTGGAGAGCAGGGAACAACAGATGGAGAGGATGGTTTCATGGTAGGATTTTTCATTAAAGCCCATTTATCGCTTTTTTGAACTTGTTCGTATCAATATTAAATGAGAATTCATATAAATTACATAGCTACTTCTAGCTATGAGCTCAATTTTGTAAACTGACTTCAATGAAACCTGAACTCTAATCTGACTAATATAGAATCTAAATTTTAACGTCCTAAAAACATTTAAGCTTCTTACAAATTAATTTGGAATAGTTTGCAAGAACTACTCCAAATATGTGTGATTTTCGTTGCCACGCCTTAAAAGCGAGCATTGCTAGTTCTTAACTTAAGGTTAAATCAACTTTTTTCGTATTTTCCACGAACAGTTTAATCCCTATTAGTTATAAATCAAAACTGACTAAACTGAAATCTAAGCTGACTAAAGTGAATTTTAAAATAGAATTTTCTCAAAACCTTTAGTTTGTTAACGACTTATTTGAAAAAAGTTGCTAGAACTATTCTACACAGGTTCGATTTTTGTTGCTAGGCAACCTTGAAATGGTGCATGTTTGGTTTTTATGTTCAGGTGAAATCAGCTTTTCCCACTTATTTCATGAAGATTTAATCCCTATTAGTTGCAAGATTACTGCTTATTACTGCAACAACAACGAAATCAGGGACAACGCAGATTGCGCAGAGGGCCTAGCTTTGAGCGTTGCATCTTCTATTTCGTTTTAGATGATTATCGTTAATTTTGACTCCAATCAATAGTAATATCTAACTAATATCCTAACGGAAAGTAGATTGAAACACAATTTGAAAGTGATGTTCGTCTGCTTTCCTGCTAAAATGTAGCTTTCCTTTCAAAATCAAACATTTTATGAATAAGCAGAAGCTTGGTGGAATAGCTTCCTATAATGCCTTCCCGCATATACAATAATAGTGCCTTCCCGCATATACAGCTAAGACTAATTTGACTTTTAGGACATGTTTTCTAGTATGTTCATTCTCTGCAATATATCTTAAAACATTTTTTTCTTGGACCGCAATCAAGACAACCTAGAAAAATTTGAACAAATTTGAAAAACGGCAAATTATATCAAAATTTGACAATTTACTGGAAAAAAAGACTCAATATTCTGGCTGAGGGCAAAAACTGAAAACCTCTCAAACCCAGTACGTGCCTGAAATTCCGTTTATAAGGAGATTTTACAAATACCAGAAATTAGCTATCACTAATCTCAGCCAATCAGAATTAAAAAGAAATATCATGTATTCAGAAAATCCTATGAAGAATTTGAATAATTCAAATTTGCG